>NW_010973238.1:2211174-2211610 GCF_000737465.1 Haliaeetus leucocephalus | reverse complement strand
CGGGGCTTCGGCGCGGTTCCTCCTCGTCCATGTTTGGGAATAATGGCTACCGAGGCGTGAACCACAAAAAGAAAGAAAGAAAGAAAGCCGCCGCCGGGGGAAGCCCCTAGATGGGGCCGGGCTGGGGCTGCCTGCGGGGCTGAGCTCTTCTTCCCCCCGTCTCTCCCTCGTCGGATGCCGGCCGGAGCCGCCTGGGTCGCTTTTTTTGCTGGTTTTTTGGCCTTTTTTTGGTGCGTCTGCGGGCTTTTCGCCCCCTCGCGTCTTTTTCGCCCCGCCGCGGCCCCGCGGGTGATGGACCCGTAGCGCCCGTCTGCGCGTCGGCTCCGGGGCTGAGCGGGCGGCGGGGGACGCAGCCCGCCGGGGCGAGGCGGAGGAGGGGGCGCAAACTTTGAGCCCCGGGTTCGGCCGGGGTGGGGGGGGAAGGAAAAAGGAAAAG
>NW_010973238.1:2061580-2210328 GCF_000737465.1 Haliaeetus leucocephalus | reverse complement strand
AAAAAAAATTAAAAAAATTGAATCGTTGCCTCCATCGGGCCGCAGAGAGCGGGGCCGGGTCGACACCCCCCTGGCAGCACCCGAGCCGGGGGGGGCTGCGCTGCTGAGCCCGGGCGGCCCCGGGCTGCTCCCGCCCACGGGTGACCGTGACGGAGCGAGCCGGCAGCCGCCCGGCTTTGTAGGCGCGTCAATGGTCCCCTTCAGCAGAATGTCGCGAATTGGCTCTTTCGGGGTGTTTTCTTGGCAGGCTGGGTGTCGTAGCAGGCTGCCGGATGAGGACGATGTTATTTGTCTGGGATTGCTGGCTCTTAAAAACGGTAACAAACTTAAAAAAATCTGTAGCCGGCGGTTAACCCCTTCGGCGCAGGCCAGAGCCCCTCTCCTCACAAAGAACAGCAAGTTTTAAAATGGACTTCGTGGATTATTTTTTTTTCCCCCGTGTGTCTTTTGGCCTGAGAAATAACCCGGCCGCCTCCCCGAGCCTGGCAGACCGTGCTGGCCGCGCCGAGACGCGGGGCGCGGGTTGGCTGCCCAGGCGTTGTTCTTGTCCCCGCGTCTGCTGCTGTGCCCCTCTGCTTAGCTTGAAAGAAAAATTTAATCCAATTAAGAAATTAAACCTTGTCTGTTTAAAAGTGACAAATTTGAAAAGGGGAAGGGGGGGGGGCAGCAAAGTAAGATTTCCAGGTCACTGGTTAACTAAAGATGGTTTGGAAAAAGAGCTCAGGAGTAAGGCAAGGGCAGAGGGAAGGAAAGAAGGACCTTTTTAAATGGTAAAGGCTTGTACGTCTCTCTGGAATTTAAACTGTTTTTTAGGCTTGTAAAATCTTCTTGAAGTTGTGCATTTATCTCAGGAGGCTGCTTGCTAGCTAATCTTCTCAAGGCATGTCCTGATTTTTTGTAACATTACAGTATCTGAGGTCCTTTTAACCTAATTTTGTAACAAAGATAATTTCTTGTTATGTAAGTTACTGTTCTGAATGATTGCTTTGGGTCTTGGAGATCGTCCTTAACCGGTCTCCCCTGTGCCGCAGAAACTGGGATTATTTACTTCGTTAACAATTCTTGAAAGAAAGCCTCGCTTAACTGGAAAAGGCTGCTAAGGTATTGCAGGAAAATAGTCTTCCCATTCTTCTTTCTAGAGAGTTAAATCTTTGGTCATCCCTGATCAGAATTTACTTCAGAGGTTTATGTTTATGTGTAAATCCGATTTTCCCCACATACAGACTTACAAGGGCGAGCTGCTTGATTTATACACACAGCATTAACTTCCTACAAGTGGCAGACTTCTAATGCTCTCTTCAAGAATTTTCTTCTTTGCTGACAACAGTTCCCTAAAACTGCCCTGTGCTAAAGCCAAAAGGCACTAGCTTGGGCTGCCTGGTTTTCTTTTCCAGACGAGATTAATGCTATAAAACAAGGAAGGCAGTATTGTATTTAGCTGGATACTGAGTTTTTGCTAGTACAGAGTGATTTTTTAAATTTTATTTTATTTGGAAGGTGGGTTATTCTGAGTGAAACCTTAAGCCTTGTTTATCAGAGGCGCAGTCTGTTCTCATAAACAAACGAAGGAGCAAAATATATCCCAGTGTTATTCTATCGGGACATGCAGTCATCTGTTGGACCTTGTGGCCTGCGCTGGCTACATCGAACAGCGGTGTCACAAGTAGCTCTGGAATTTTTAAGTTAAAAAAAGGATTGGAGTATGCTTTGAATTCCAGTGATAAACTACAGATATTTAGCAGTAGTTGCTATTTATTTTGCTCTGATTTTGCAAGAATGTTGCGATTTGAAGTGTTAACTTTCAGTAAGGGGTGCAAATATTAGTGTTCACTGTTGTTGCTTTTTAAACTAAAAAGTGTTAAGATGTTTAATGGTGGTATGTTGACAAAAGTGGCAATGAAAAGGGCTGCATTCTTCAGTGAGCCTGTGCTCACTGTCTGTGCTGTATGGTACTTTTGGAAAGCACAGATGTGTATGTCATTTTCTGCCTTAAATCTTTTCTTCCTCCTTTTTTTTTTTTCCCCCCTTGACTCCCAGCATCCTTGTGTTGAGTGACCCATAATAGCTAGGGATTGTGGTGTCTGGATAAATGTGAATATGAAGCAGTCTTTTTAAAGCCATTACAGAAGATTCAGTCAAATAAAATTATTTGTATCATAGGAATAGGAAATGTAAGCTGGTTAATTTTAATTACTTCATGAATTTACAAGATCTGAAGTCAGGCAGGTACAAGAATGTGTTGCTCCTCACTTAATAGCATGTTTGAGCAAAGATTGGCATTCTGCATCAGAAGTGGAAATTTTAGGTTTTCTTGCAGTCAGTCGTTTATCCTTCTTGAATAAAGATGGAAATTCTGAACTAGGTAAAGAAATATATGGTTTTACCAGAGATGATTTCCTAGACTGATCAATTACTAGGAGATGTAATGAGAAATATACTCCGCAGGGAGAGGAAGGAGGGATTGCCATTACATAATATCCCTTGGGAGAATTTCTGTATCGCATAATGAGGTTGGTGATGGAGCATTTGGGGAAAATGCCGATGGATAGGAATTTGCTCTTCAGATTTCCATAAGCAAAACATATGACTGAAAAACAGGCTTGTTAAAAGTAGTACTGATACCTTAGTAGGTGGGTGCTTTGCCTCTATACACATTTCTTTTGTTCTCATAACTGCTATGTAAGAGATTAGGTAGCCGTAAGATTAAAATGTCCAGAAAATGAGAGATGCTAGTGAATAATTTCCTTACTTATTTAACACCAAGGGTAAACCATTAAGGGCTTGTGTTCTGTTCCAGGCTTCGTTAAATTATTTCTGTTTATCTGTTGAGAATAGGTCCTAAGGAAGAGAAAATCTCTAGCCTTAATGGTGTAAACACGAATGACCTTATTCTCATGCTGGTGAAAATTAAATGTATAGAAATGTGTATACGTGATGTTGTGGATTCAGTAAAACCCGGTAGCTGGATACGTGTTTTCAGAGTCCTTGTAATATCCTAAGGATCCTAGGAGCTGACTTACGGATGGAGAAGAAAGCGCTTGTTAACAATTACTTAAATACAGCCTTACTTTCTTAGTAGTAGTTGCCTTAAGCAGGAAAATAATTCATTTCCTCACACCTGCCCTTCAGCATTTTTCATGCTCGGGGTCCAGGAACCGAACGCCGAGCTGGCCGGCAGCGCCTGCCCGCGCACGGGCTCAGAGGTGTTAAAAGCAACAGAGGAAAAAGGTGAACAATCTTAACACCTCTGTCACTGCTGGGGAATTTGCCTAATTTGAGTTGCTCGTTTAAAATCTGAGCGCTGGTGATCCTAGTAATTTTTCAAATGACTTGTCCAGCTTTTGTCCCTCGAGTTACAAACGTGTTCCAGCTTTGCGGGTTTCTCAGAAAATCGCCTTGACGCGGACTCCAGCAGCCGAGGTGGCGCAGTGACCCCTGATGGTGGCTCTGGTAATCGAGGCAGGTTTGCACAGCTGTCACTATTTTTAGGAAGTTAAAGGTGCAATGGCTGGTTTGAAGGCCAGGCCCCGATTTCAGCATTTCATTGATAATATTTTGTAGTATTTTGTGTGCCACCTTGTGGCTGCCGGCGCACATTGCAGTTGTTGAGGTGTGGCTGGGTTTCATAGGACAGTCCCAATTTTAGTGTCTTCTTGATGGTTTTATTTTGTGTGTCAGGTTAGTGTCAGTTATCTGTTCTGATTCACCTGACATTGACTCAGTTGCAAGATCCTGGTTATTGGAAATGCGCACCAGAGTGGTGGCTGCTCACTGCTTTCAAAGTTTGTGGCAGGGCTTGGCTTTCCATAAAGGTGGAAGATGGTGCTGGATTTAAGCACTGAGAGTTACATAATGGAATTAGTGACGTTTCTGTACCCTGTAGAAAAGGTCGCCATCAAGGAAACTGAAAATATATGTGACCGATACCGGTAGAAGGACTTGATTGCAGATGGTAACACCGGGGTGGTAATCTTCTTCGCTGCCCTGTCCCATTGCCCTGCCAGAGTTTTACAGATAGTGACCCCTGTGTTAACCGTCTCACAGACGTGGTTTAGCCTGAGAGCATCTCTCAAGGTAGCTAATGTCATTTTAAATGCTAAGAATGGCAAGCTGTGATTGTTGGTTCTTGTAAACTTAAACTAGGATGGTGCTCTTGACATGGCTATAGAAAAGCAGGTTCTCCAAAACATCCATTTGTACCTTATATGGCTGTATTGAAAGGGTTACAGATAAATAAAATGTGTGTTCTTTAATACTACAAAAATAAACCTTACTGTGTGGTGGGTGGTAGGAGAAGAGCTAGAGTTTACATGAAGACAGCATTTCAAGGTGGCTGTTTGTGTTGTTACCAAAGATATTTCTAGCTTGCTTATAAAATGAGATTTTTTAAAAAAATATTTTTAATTTTGAAAGTACTCAGCCTAGCTTATGTTCTTGCGGAAAAAATGTTACAGCCAAATTGCCCTGGAAGGTAGCTACAAGATTTTTAATACTGAGTTAAAGCAAGCTGGATACGTTGTTCACCATAATCTTTCCATGGGGGGTAAAAACCATCTGTACATGGATGCTGTTTCTGTAGTAACTGCTATACCAAAGGAGAATCGAGGACATAATGGGTATAAATCTTGGGGGGTTTTCCATGGAATAATCAACGATAAGAAGCATTTAGGCTATTAAGATACCTGCGAGTTACTCCAAAGCTGTAGGTTATAGAGTTATAGTATAGTCTGCCTTCAAAATGGTTGGAAATCCATCATAAATATCTCTTTACCACATACCTTCTATCTCTATGGATGATTGGCTCTCTAGTAAAGCCTTCCGTAGAGGGTGTACTGTAATCCTTTTATGTTACTTCTTCAGTGCAGATTACGCAGCAAGAAATAATTAGGAGATTAATTTTCACCTGTCACTGCCAATAATAGATAACCTTGATACAGTGACAGGGCTAGGAATTTGGGGAGCGGAAAAGCATTTAACCCTGTGGTGATTGCTGCAGGGACCAGGCAGAAAATGGTTGCCAGAACATGACCTCCCTGCTCGCTGTCACGAAAAGGGAGAGACGTGTTAGTCTTTCAGCTTCCTCGTCTCCCGCGAACGCTTTGCCTTTATCCACGAACGTGCGCTGTAAAATTCGCTCTGTGCCGCAACGGTGCCACACGCGCCTCGTGCTAATCAGCCCGGAGCAGACGTCGGAGACCTTTGTAGCCTAGTCTTTTAATTCAAATGCAGTTCTGTTGCTTTTCATGATTTCAATTCCCAATCTGACTGGTATTCCTAGCCTGCTAGGGAAAAGAGGAAATTAATGAAGATGGCTTCATTAGGCAGAGTGCAGTTTAGCCCTTGCTTCTCTCCAACAAATGCAGCTGAAAAAGCATCCCAGAAGTAACTGTGCTTTTGGTCTTCAGAGAAAGCAGAGCTGAGGTGTTTCTGCTCCCTTTCAAAATTAATTACTAGCTCACATCAGGTGAGCTTAAAAATGTAGCCTATGCTATAAGACAGTGAAGGGAAATGAGAAGGGGAAAAAAGCGCCACCCTTCCCCCTCCACTTCTTTTTTATTTTTTTTCTTTTGTGCTGAAGTTTAAATCTACAATCTGTTGAAAATGTAATGGGAAACCAGCCTACAGAAAATGCCATTATTCATATCATCGTGAGCTCATTTATTTTATCTGCAATAGTAATGATAAGACAGACTGCTTGGCAATGCTGATAAGCTGAGGAATATCTTAGAGCTATTTGTAAAAGTTAAAGCAGATCTTGGTACTGAGAGATAGGAAAACTGATGAGCCTTTGGGCAATCTGCAGAGCTGAAAGCTAATAAAGATTTTAATAGGAAGGCCTCATTAGGATTAGGGAGAAGATCTGTTATCTGGGATTTACACAACACAAACAGTGGGACAACTTTAATTTTTGCTTCTTTGTTCATTAAATACTATTGCTGAATGTGAAGCCTTTTAACTCTGACGTGGATCTCTTCGTACGTTCAAGGAGCCGTCACCAGCTAGCTGCTGGCTGAGCAGAGATGGAAGTGCAGTTTGTGTGGGAAGGCATTTGCCACACGTGAGAAATGCCAGAAAGCCGTCATATTCAGGGGCCAGTCACGTTTTGGAGGTGCAGAAATACAGTGGTTTGCAGGTGCCTGGGTGGGCGGGTTCTCAGTAGTGTGTTTTTTCTGTTGTGAACAATATTTCTCATCTTTGGGCCCTGGAGAGCATCTTTAGAAAGAAATTAACACGTTGCTGTTGTGTTGGTTCTCTTGATGGTGAGACTGAAATACCAGTACTGGATAGCTTGTCCGCCCACTTCAGCCTAATGGGGTGCTAACTCCCAGTCCCACAGTGGTGGCTTTTTTATTGTGATCACCTCATTAATACAAAACTATTCTAGTAGAGGAGCTGTCTGCAATGCCACTGGAGTTGGTATGGTAGGAGTACGTGCCATGGGTGACCTGATCGAATGGTTTGGTAGTTACACAACAGGACTGATTTTAGCACCGTCTGCGTTCTTATACGTGTGATGTACAAAACGTTCACTTTTTGAGGACCCTTAGTGTGTGCAAACATCTATTACATGGGCTCAGCTGCTTTATTCCTCATACGTAGCACGGAATGTAAGGTGCATGTAAGCTGCTGAAAGAGCATTAGTTTATCCAGGGTTTACAGATGTATATAATATTTTTTCTCAAGGACCATCCGAACTTTTTTTGTGGTTGAACTGAATTGTAAAGCAGGAGGAGAAGCCATGCTGGAACATTCTTTGGTTTGCTTTTGAGGTCCAAGCCGTGTTGTAACCTGACTCTCACTAACCTGCAATTTAAACCGTTCCTACACACAGCCTATGAGATCTAGTTGAACCTGTAATGCAGATGAAACGTTTTGTTAGGTGATACCCATGCTGGCTGTGAAATGCCACTTGTGTGACCACACCTGTGCTTGGGAGCTGTCTGGTTTCTTCCTTGTGTAGAGCACACACGAGTGCAGGGGTCTCAGCTTCTCCCCCATTTTCATGGCACAGACCAACTCCTCTCCTGCTGCTGGATCCAATAACCCTAGTGGTAACTACAGTAACATTGCTTCCATGGAAGAGTAATATTGGGAAAGTATGTTCTTGTATTTTCGGTTGTTTTTAATACGATGTAGCAGCCAAAACCCAAAAGGGAGTGCGGCATCACGAGCCACAGAGAAGTCTATTACAGACCGTGGTTTGGGATCTGCTGGTTAAAACCAGTGGTTTCACAGGGCCTACAGTGGACAGTGTAATGATAGATTTAACTCCAAGTATTCCATCTTCCATGTGCTTGAGGAACTTACTCAGAGCAGCTGCAGCTGTAATCCCCTCCCTTGTGCCTTCACCAGCGTGGAGACAGATGGGTAGGGCTGGGAGGAAAGCACCCTGCACCTACTGCCCAGGACAAAAATAAATTTCTCATGGCGGGTTGGTGTCAGTTTGTTGCAGCTTGTTTGTAACAAGTCACAGTTTAGGTCAGCAAACCAGTGTGGCCTCCTAAAGAACTAACGCTATTTGCACTTAACATGTTGCTCCAGCAAGGCTGCCATTTGAGAAGTTTCTAATATTTATGTTTGATATGAATGAAACTTTTTGTTTTGTCTGTAGACCGCAACGGAACTGGAGCTGACTCGTATCAGGAGTGCCTTGATAACAAGCAAGGTATGAGATCAAGTCTCTCCAACATGGGCACTTGGGACTGATTTAGCTTGATTTCTTGCAGCTGAATTGGTTACTGTCTCTGTCTCTTGCACTCTCTCTGTCTCCCTTTTTTTTTTTTCTTTTTCTTTTTTTTTTTCCCCCACTGTCTCCAAGCCAATTCACTGTTAACAGTTCCATGTCAGCTAACCTGTTAGCTCAGGGTCTCATTACACATTTGTGATGAGGCTTCTCGTTTCTAGCACCCCAAACACTCTGTTATTAAGGGAGGAAGTGGGAAGGTTGTAAAACAAAAGTAGCATGTGCACTTGCTTGCAGCTATCTTCTTCCTTGAGGTTTAGTTGCACAGCAAAGCAGAAAAATATTAAAGTAAAAGTTGAGTTAAAGGAAGGCACGTGCTAGGCTGGGTTACCTCAGTGCCAGACATCCTGTGATATTTTGTGTGCTGACATGCTGACTCAGACTTGTCCAGCCTGCTGTCTTCTCCCATGGCAAAGTTGATCAGAGCTGGAAAAGCCTCTTGTGACTTACAAGGGAGTGATGATGGTGAGGGAAGAACCTGTTATCCTTTTACTGTAAACATGGAAAGAAGAGTCACATCAGTAGAAATGAAAATTGTAAAAGTATCTCAGAAACAGGACCCAAAGGCAAGGTTATTGATTTTGTATTTAGAAAAAGAGTTGGTATATTATGTTCTCTTCAGATGTCCTCTCTGAGAGTTGCAATCAGAAGTGCTACTCCATTGCCATAACCGTGTAGTGACTATCGAACCTTCTGGTAATCAGGGAGAACAAGCACACTTCAATCCAGAATTTCATTCATTACAAGCTACAGCAAAGAGATAAGAGAAAATGCTTATCCTAACCAGGTTATAGGCATCAGTTACATGTCAGCTTTTTACCCTGCTGTTGACCCGGATCTGTGACAGTAGCTAAAATGATCATTTGCTGAAATTCTGACCCTTGTTGCATAATTTTCTAAAGTCGTACCAAGAAACACATAAAAGCTGTCCCTGTTTTGGTGCTTGGTTGGGCTTGGTGTCTTCGCTTTCAGTATCCATCAGTCAGTGTTATATGTGCTCCAAGTCAAAGCTGCTGTGAAGTGCATCCCCCCTGCTGTTGTTGGGTTTGGGGTGGGGTTATTTGGGGGGGGGTGGGGGGTTTTTTTGCTTGTTTTGTTTCCCTCCTCTCAAAAAAAAAAAAAAGCAGTACATTGTCTCTCTGGTGACCTTTACGCTCATCTTTTTTCACTACTTTTCTCTACTGATTGTAGTAAATACCTAATCATTGCTAAGCTTTCATTTCAGAAGTTACAACTGGAAGACTAATGTGGAAGAACTGTAATCAATAATGCCTTTTTAAATTAGATTAAGTTTAGAAGTCTTCTAGACCAATGTAATTCAGGATGTTCCTTTGATAGATAGATCGTTTGTTCTTAGGGAGAACAATTTTTTCCGGTAACCTTTTTCTGGTTGGCGGTGGGGAGTGTTCCATTTGACATTTCATAGAAAGCAACTGAGTTTCAGGTTTTAAAAAAATCGAGTATTCTCATTTTGGGAAACCAATTGCAGTCCCTTTGATGTGCCAGTTACCCTGGTTTATCTGACAGGTGGTATTAAATGGCATTATATCCATCACTTTCATTTGTCTGTCAGTACTCTAGATTTTTCTTGTAGCGTGGTGTTTGGTGGGTTTCTTTGACGTCGTTGTTAACATGTGAACAAGCTGTATCATTAGGAGTGCTTTCAATCCAGTATGAGTTGGATCTGGTTTGGGTAATTTACCATGTCCATGCTACATCATCATGTTTAAAGCAACAACCTTTAAGAACGCAGAGGTTTAAAGGGAAACGTATACGCAGTAAGTTGTAGGCAGTCCCTTACTGTCCAACCCACATTACATTTTGTGAGCATGCAGTAGAGTTGAATCCACCATTTGCAACAATTTACAGAATATAAAATATATAGCTGACAGCAGACCCATAATTCTGGTTGCTTACTGTTATGTTCAAAACAAAATGCCACCAATGGCTGGAAGTAGCGGTGGCTCTTTAAAAGTATTAAATCTTCAAGCTATGTGAAATGCAATTGCCATGGCTTCTTTTTATAACAGCATGCTTGTCTCCTAGAAATTATGCTATAATGAGGTTTGGTTTATATATTTTACCCCTTTCCTCATTAAAGTGCTATCTCTCGGAAGAAGCGCTTTGTGTCTTGAAATACTGCGCGGTTAAAATGAAGGCAGGTTTATAAGGATTTAATGTACTTGGGAGCCAAGGTTTTGCAGCTTTATGGCAAAGATGTTTTAACAAAGGGCTTTATGGTAAGGGTGTGCTGTATTTTAGTCAGGCAGTTGCTCAAGGGAGAATTTTCAGTGTGAGCACGTCACGGCAGCAAGGAGAAATTCAGAGGGAAACAGGCCTCTGAGATCCAGTCGCTGTCTTGGTTGATATTAAGTCTTAATTCTTTGCAATTTCAAGCCCTGAGTTTTTTTTACCTCTTGGCTCAAGGAAGACAAAGTCTTGTGCCATGTCATGCAACAACACGAGCAGGTCATTTAGGTTTCTCATTTCAGTGCTCAAAGGCAGGGTGCAGGAGAGCGCACCTGGGACAGCCACAGGTGGGATTATTCACCCCTTCTCAGGATTGAGCTTGTTTTTTCAGCATTTTATCTCCAATATTCATTATTAAAATCATACGCTAAAAGCAAGACTTTCTGAGTGTTTGGGGTTTGGAAGTGAAGAGGGCAGCAGTTTGGAGCAGTTGCCCATCCACCGCAGCAGAAGACGTGTCCTGGATCTGCCTGTTTCTCTGGGATACAGTTAATACCCCATGGTTTCCTGAGAGCCAGGGGGTTCTGCCATGGAAAACAGGTATAAAATTACAACCAGACACAGTTGTTGCTGGAGCTTCTCAGCTGGAACTCACTGTTATTATAAATAAAACAATTCTGTTTTGAAGGTTAGGCAATGAAAAGCACTTAGCTCGGGCCTTGGTGGCAGCCAGGAGACATAACCTCACATCCTTGAAACAGTGTGTTAGAGAGATGGTCTTGGAAACCGATTCCAACTATTTCATGTTTTCGTTTGTAACATCTTCTCTTATCCATAGAAAATTGTGTTTTACTTTGCTTCAGCGGTCTTCTCTCCATCCCATGCCCTCAGGTGGGCTGGTAATGGGTAATTCGCCCTACTGGGCTATAGCTTTCCAGGCAGAGCTACAGGTTCCTGCTGGAGGAACCCAATACCTTTCACTTTTCCAACTTCTTGTTTCTTGTGGAGTATCGTGGTTCTGTGTTACTTCCCCACAGATGAATTGGCTAGTATTTTTCAAAGATGAACATGGTTTCATCTTTCTGGTGGCACTACTGACTTCCTAGGACTCGTTGTATTTCTTTTCTGGTATTTTACACCACCTCCTAAATTCAGTACTGCTTATTGATTTTGTTAGCTCACCTCTAGAGGGAGGACGAATGTAATTTGGAGCAAAAATTGGGAGCAAGGGAGGAGGGTAGTTAATCTTGACAGTGATCAAAATTTGGCTGCAGTTGAGACAATAGCAGTGCCTCTGTCCTGACGTTATGGAGGACCGAGTGCTCCTACTCTGGGTTTGTGCTGTGAGTGGATCTCAGGCGGACTGGCAAGCAGTCGTTGCGGGCATAGGATGTCTGTAGGATTGGGCTTGATTTTGAAATACCGGCCATAAACTGAAGACTTTTCATCCTGTTACCAGTCCCCTGGGCCATGCAGTCCCAGTGTGTGTCATCTCCTATTAGTCTTGATGCAACCAATGACCTTGTTTGTGTGAGCACATTAAGCACAACATTAATATCTAATTTGACTACTTTGAATTCAGACAGGCTGTAATCAATCACCTGAACTCTCTTGACAGTGAATATGGCTGGATGGGATAAGGAGAACAGCTAAAATGCATGCTTGTGCCAAAACTCTAGGAAATTGGAAAACTACTTCTGAGCCTGTCTAGCTGATGTAACTGTAGCTGTTGGTGGAAACGGGTTCTTCACTGGAAAGCAAAAGCTGCAAAAGCAAGAAATTTGTGGTCTTTGTAAAGGTCTGTTCAGCTTTCTTCCTGCCTGTTAAATACCGGCATGGTAAATGATACTGCCAAGATACAGAGGCACCTTTTAGAAGATGATTTGGGAGAAGTTCTAACCTGTTCCAGTTTTTGGATCCCTTTTGAACCCCAGCAAGATTAGTTTCAGGATGGCAAAGATGAATTATGAGGCAGATAAATAAAAATGGCAGACTGGCATGGCTGGATTAAAAAGTGCGGTCAAAACAGTTCTGTCACTGAAGATGTTATTTCCATTAAATGTTTTGAGATTTAATATTGATTTCAGTGAAATTACCCTTGAAAACAGATTTCCTCCGAACCTTTGGTTTTATATATTTGTTTTGGAACTACTTTAGGAGGCGAAAAAATTAAACTTTTGCTTCAAACAGTTTTTATGTTTTGAAATTGGCTTTTTCCCCTGTATGAACTGTTTTAAAAATATTATTTATTATTTGTATTCCAGTCATGTCTATGCACTCTAGTTATGGGCTAAATGTCATTTTGCTAACCACAGTGCAGACTTGGGGGGGGACAGGACATCAGTTTCTGCCTGAAAAAGCTTTGGTTTTGTATTTCTGACTGGGGCTGCATTGATTGCCAGTGCCTATTTAAAAAAAAACAAAAAAAACCAACCTTCTCATTTTACAATATGTTGGCTGCCTTTTTGTTTAAAGAATTATAAATACATCAGCAGATTTTCCACAAAAACACATATGTTTTCTTCCTGATGAGCGTGATGATGCACTGAGAATCCTTGCAAGAGGCCTTGAATCTCCTTCAAGTAGAGGATAGTGCTGAGGTTGAAATTGAAATTTTAAATAACTCCCTTCATTAAAAAAGATGCTGGTGGGGCCTTGTTAGCAGAAGAATTGCCATTTTCTGACTAATTTTTTTTGCCAGCATGGGAACAAAGAAAGAAAGGAGGAGGCAGAATAAAAGCTTGTGTGAGTGTACGTACAGAGGCTTCAGCTCTCTAAACTGGTAATGGTATCTGGAAAGAGTCCAGGCTGTTGTAAATATGAACTTTTGTCAATATTCCCCAAGCTTCTTTGGACTCTAGGGTGGGCTTTATTAGCTGAAGGTCACACCATTGTGCTGTCTCCCTCTCCTGAGACCTCTGATACCTTCCTGAAAGGACAGCCCATTATCCCTGAGCTTAGAAGCCAGCTTTCTCTTCAGTGGCGCTGAAGCTGATAAGCTTAAGAGGCATATTTCATCCCCCCACTGCTGCTTTCAGGAGACAAACAGTGTTTATCATTCCTGATTAATTCCAGTTGAACAAAAAAATAAAATAGGAGGCATGTGTGTGTGCACACATGTGCACACGCACAGAGACAGAGTTGACTTTTTTTTTAGGCTGGTCTTCTTGCATAACAACAACTCACCGCACTGGCCGCAGCCAGCAGCGTCTGGTGCTGCCTCTCTGTTTTTCCGAGGTGGTGTGTCCAAAGATTGATTCGGTAATGTGAGAGGATCCTGGGCTGTGATCAGTGTAAAGAGACAGGGGTGGAAAGGGGGACTGGGTAGCAGCAGCCTGAGCATCGAGGTTGGAATTGATTTGTGGCAATTAAGCATTAAGGTCTGTGAGAGCAGGACCACCCGCTGGGAGAGTGGCTTTCCATCACCTGCAAAAGATGAATGGCCCAAGGAGAGAGAAGGGCAGGGATTTCATACTCAGCTACCTGAAAAGAATCGTAAAAACATAGTGTATCTAGCTTCTGTATCTTGCAGCCCTGTTCATCACAGCTAAATCCCTTTGCTGGGAATTGTCCACAAGAGAGTTGGAAGATACAAATGCTAGTTGCTTCTACTGCTTTGGTTTCTCCATTTCTGTCTTTGGATCTGGCTTGAAATTTGTCAGGAGGTGTCTTGCTGATTTTCTTGTTACTACTGTTTCGGTAGGAATGTCTTCCATACATGGCTCCTGGTTTCTTAGGGTTACTTTTTTCCTTGTACTGAGATGCAGAGTATAGAATGAATAACAATGAATAACACGTGCAATGAATAACATATTGTTCCTCTTGACGCTCCTGCAGCTCTGTAAAATGCGCAGGTGGCATGCCCTAGTGGCTGGGGCATCCAGGGCAGGAGACCTGTGTTGTGTTCTCCTCTCTGGCACGGCCATGCTGTGCAAGACGCCTCGTCTGCCTGTGCCTGAGGTTTTCGAGTGGAAAATGAGAACGTTGGTACCGTACACAGTCCTGTTTGTTTGGATGACCACGTAGCTGCAGCCCAAGTTAGGCTGTTTACAAAGGGCTCTGTATTTTCCTTCAGTTTTGTTGTGTTGGGCTTGCCGAGGTTGAGGAGTCAAAGAAGAGATCACACATGGCTGAAAGGAGCCTCTTGGTACCTGTACCAGAGGAGATGATATTTTACTCCGTAAAACTCCAAATTTTTCAGCCTTTATAAAAAAAAAAAGTAAAAATATTAGAGCTGTGGTGTGTGAACTGCTTTCTCGCACTTTGCTTTTTGTTCATATTGAACAAATGGGCCCCAACAGCCATTAAGGGGCTTCACCACTCTGCCCCCGCCTCTGTTGCCAGGCTGCTGCTCATGCAGAGGTGTATCAAATGCTGCACTGGACAAAAGCAAACCAACTGCTTAATGTACGTTGCATCAAATCTTTGTTTCGCTTGCCACCTGGGCCATGTTTAAACCAGATTCTTGGTACTCGGGTTACAATTAACTTCATTTCCTTTGCCAGAACAGGCAGAGGTGGAACAATATTAAAAATAATTTTACAAAACTGTGTTTACTTCTCACCAGTGAGGACCGTGTTCAGAGATGGATTTTGCTATTATGGTTCCAGCGCTAGTGTAAACAGAGTCTAATGGGAAAGGCTGTAAAATAATAGGGCTAGTGGTCATCTTCACAGAAAAAGGAATTTCCATAATGCATTTCAAACTGGAATAGATCTGAAGCTTTGGCTGACCAAACACAACTAGCATTTCCATTTTAAAATGTGTATAGTAGCATGAAATGGGAGTGGTGGGCCTCTAATATTATTTTTTCAAAGGTAAACTGCACAAGCCTGTGGGAATTGGGGGCACTGACTTTTAGTTTGTGGATTGGGTTAAACTTGTCATTCTTCACATAACATAGAATACAGTTAAGTTTTAGATGAGAACTTCCTTAAATATACCATACTCTTTTTTAAGGGTAAAGTAGATTTGAGGGAGAAAATTACTTTGAAATCTTAGTGAAAGGTTCTGAAACTATGTGTATGGCTCTTTCTCTGGATTAGTTAACATGGTGGAAAGATTTTTATTAGTCCAGTGGTGCACCATAGACTGCAGTAGGGTACGTACTTGCTCAAACCACGAGTTTGGTGATAAGTGAAATGTTAATATGTGCTTGGCAGAGCTAGCTCTTAATTTCCCTTAAAATGGAGGGGGCAGAAATGATCTCATCAGACAAGATGTCTTTGGGCTACTGCCCACCGTTAGGTATGTCCTAGACAAGATTTATTTACGTGGTGTGGACGGATTATTTCCCTTTCCCTCCCTGAACCTGACCTGCGGTAGCTGTTAGCAAAAGAGCTTTCCACCTCCTGTATTGCAGGAAGCATTTTAGCTCTTGTTGAAATATGAAGCTCCTTTCCTTTATTAAAATTAAGAACCACTTTCTCACATGGCAAAGTGATAATAAAGACTGAAATTGGATCTATAACTTCATGAAAAGAAAGAGATTTTTTTTGAAGACAAATCATGCATGGTAATACCTCCATTGTTCTCTCGCTGTGTTCTTTGTATTGCTTAACTCCCTGCGAACAAAGAACCCATAACTGGAATTGTAAAAATAATCCAGGCATTTAAGTCAAAACTCAAAAGGCCCTTGGGAATCTCATGCAAAGGTGTGCCCTTGAAATGGTGGTTTATGAATTGTCTGAACAGGTTTGAACATCCTGGCCCTGAGGAAATCTATGGGAATTTTGCCGCTGACTGCAGTGGGGTCAGGATTTCACGCTTGGCGCTTTGTACATACTGCCGGGCATTGAGCGGAGCCGTCTTTCAGTCTTTGAGAAAGTCTGACTCCCTCTTCGCAAGGAGGCAGGAGATTTTCTAGTTGGCTGCACTTGTGAATTCTAGTTAAGGGAATTGCTTTTGGTCCCCCCATCTTTGTCACTTAAACAAACATGCAAACTGGAAACATGCACTTGCTTGAGCTTCAGCAGCAAGTGCCTCCTCAAGATCTTTTGTTACTGATCTAGAACTTAAACTGGTTGGGAAAGTGGTTTTACGCTAAGGTTCAACCCTGCTTAAATGAAGTCAATTGGGCAGAGAGATGGGAAATTTTATTCCTAGGTGCCATTCAAATATCTGAACCCAGGTAGTTTGAAGTATGAAGGTTCATTCTCTGAGCTTGAACATATATCAGTACGGAGGTTGTATTGTAAACTGAAGCAGTGAGTACTTCCTCACCAGTTTATTGCAAAATAATGTGTTTTTAAAAGCACAGGTCTATCCAGGGTCAAAGTCACTGGGAAAGGAGGGTGCTTAAATGAACAGTGAGGGAATTAGTCCAAAATTTTCATGCTAACCAAGCTATTGATTCAGCTAACCAAGGCCCTTTGAAACCTGCTTGAACATAGAAGTTAGCCCTGTTTGAGCAGGAGGTTCTGCCAGATGACCTCTTAAAGTCCTTCCCACTTAAGTGACTCTGTGGTTCTCTGGTTAGATGGCTCTCATGCCTGCCAGGGTATTTGAGCAAACCACTCGATTGTCTGACTCTGATCATTGTAAACATAGACATCATCTTCCTCTGTCGTGTAACAGTCCAGAGAGAGGAGAGGAGGGTCACCAGAGTTGTAGCAAATTCCCCTTTGTCGTCAGTCTCCCAAATTCATGGTGTGGTGGCCAGTGACATCAGCTGTTGTTTAAGATCTGCTATTGATGGAGTAAGCTCTGTATATAATGAAAAACAAAAACCAAAGAAAGCATAATCCCAGAAAAAACATGATCCAGGGCTTCAAGAAAATTGGAACACTTAAGTTACCTAATCGTAGTTCTCCATCAGGAGAAAAAGATTAGGAAAAATTACTAGAAAAAACCTTCTAAGCTTGCAGCAACAATATCCCACAGACCATTGTCAATCCAAAGTAATCCCATGACACTCAACAAACTGATTTCTAGCAAATTTGTTTGTAATTAATACTAGTAGAACTTAGATCAAAAAAGTAGGCTGTGTGCCCTTCGTGTTACTATCAGTAGTTGGAAAGGGGAGTTGGAAGGCTACATCCCGTGTACAACACAAAAGTTTATTTAGGCTTCTCTGGCACTCAGGGGATTGCAGAAATGTTGCAGTGGCTGAAAGATTAGCCATAACTTTTTTGTGTTTAGCTGTAATGGAATGTGCAAAAACTTAAAAATTCCTTGAAAGTGCCTGGAGAGACCCAACCATGGCGTCAGCAGGAATAGGCATTGAAAGCTGCTCAAGAGAGTGATGTTTCTCAGAATAGTTAGCAAAAAGTAACAATCACAACCCAGTATGGACAGTTAGAAAATGTTAGAAGTAAACGGTTAATTTTTCTGAACTTTTCCTTGCCCAAACACAGCTAACAGACACTTTTCAAAAAAAAAAAAAGCTTGGTTGTTCCTCACTGTAGCTCTCTTGAGGGCTTTCCTTAATGAGCTGTCTCCTTCTGTCCAGTATGGAAAGAAAAACAAAAGAGTTAGAGACCTTCCTTTGTCCCCATGTGATTTTAATCTGATTCATTCATTCCTAATCATCTTGAAGGATTATAAAAACAAAACCTGTTAAATCTTGGTTCTTACTTCTTTTCTTTCTCTTCCAAACATCATCATTTGTTCTTTTATCATGTTGCATTTCTTTACCCATGAATCAGCTGCCTTTTTATTTTCTTTCTATATAACAAAAGTCGGGCGGGGAGGGAGGGGGGTGATGCGAGTGCTGCTTTCTTTGATTCGTTCGACACACAAGTGTTCCTTGGCCTTTCATACCGAGGAGTGGATGCAGCTCTTGAACAAATTGGACCTACTTGTTTGCTGGCCTAGGCCATCTTGTTATCCAGCCAGCTGTGTTTTGATCTT
This sequence comes from Haliaeetus leucocephalus, assembly GCF_000737465.1. Classification (NCBI taxonomy): domain Eukaryota; kingdom Metazoa; phylum Chordata; class Aves; order Accipitriformes; family Accipitridae; genus Haliaeetus; species Haliaeetus leucocephalus. The sequence goes on along the minus strand of NW_010973238.1, from coordinate 2,192,543 downwards.
GGAGGGCTGTTTGAAGATTAAATTGAGACATCTTTTGTTACTATTAAGTGCAGTAATTAAATCAGCTCAGTGTTATTTAAGTGTGGAAAATGTCGCTTCGCTGGCCCATGGGTGCCTGAAGTTGCCATTAGACAGCTGTGTTGCTTCCAGTACTAATGATGAAGAGGTAGGAGAAAAGAGCCAAGTGCTCTCTAAATAATTTTCAACTCTTTCTGGGTTATGCCGGATCCCCTCCCTGCCTTTTTGTGTGATGTCTCTTGCTTGTCTCTCCTCAATTCATGAAGAACAAGGTTTTTGAGAGTGAACTTAAGCTTTTGCGCATGGAGAGCTGGAAGCGAGTGCCCTGTCCTGAGCGGAGGGTGTGGAGCAGCATGGGTGAAACGTTTGGCGGCACGGCCGGGTTCCCTGGATTGGCAGCTGCTACTCCATCTCTGAGTTTGCAAGTTGTTCGCTCTGTGAATGACAAAAGAGGCTGAGGGAGCAGGATGGATGCAATAAATGAGCAAAGTTGGCTGCTCCCCCCCCCCCCCCTTTCCTCCATAGAAGGGAGTCTGCCAATCAAGTCAAGCACAGCCAGTACATTTGTTCCCATGAGGGTCATTGTAATACAATTTGCTGGTGAAGACCGGCCTGACTGTGAAGTGGTGGCACCTGGGAGATGTGAATTCTGGCTTAGGCCAGGGCTGGTATCATTCAGAGGTCACCTGGGCTTAACGGGGTGAGAGTTGGTTGCCCTTACCCGGCCCCCTTTGCCTTCTGCTTGCCGGGCAGATTGCTTTGAGAGAAGTGGCTGGAGGTGATTGGCAGCAGGGAGCGGGGCAGAGAGAGGCTGGAAGAGAAAGCGAGATCCTCAGTGGGAGAAGCAGTTCTTTGGAGGTCGAGTATGTTTTAATGCCGGGTTAAGTTGCACAGCAGTGTTGGTTCATTGCTGCTGGCCGCACTGATCACTTGAGCGTTGCCTTGCTCTTTCCCATCGTGCCCTTGAGAAACCCTGTCTTACCCTCCTGCGCACAGCTGAACATACAGCCGCTGCTTTTGTGGTTCCCACGGTGAAATTCAGCAGCTCTCACTTCTCGACAGGGGAGCAGCAGACAGGATCGCCCACAGCCGGTTTCGGCTACCATCCTGCCTGCCGAGGCAGAGCAGTGCGCTGCCTCCCCGAGCCTGCGCTCCGGCCGTGCTTCTGAGCCGGCTTGTTGGTCTGTCCTCCCGGATGCACCCGACTCTCTGGCTTCCATCCCCAGTAATTGCCCAGCAACATCTATTTGCATTGCTTTGTACGCTTCTGTGTTTTATAGAGGGGGAAGTGTATTTGCACTTTGCGAGTGTTTTTGAGCTGTGGCAAGGACAGAAGTATGGCAGATGGGTGGGGATGAGAGAATCAGGAGCGTGATGAATCTGTTTTTCTTACCTTGTTTAAAATTGCCTGTTAAAATTCAGCAGCCGCACCTCCGATCAGCCTAATGGTGTCTGCCATGTTGCGAATACACAGTCATTAGTTGGTCCAATTCCTGCATGCTGAGGTAGGCGGGTGATGTGAATGCAAAGGAGATGGAGAGAATAGGAGTTGGGGGGGCAAAGGAAGGAGGGGGAGAAGCTTGGTAATACAGTGACAATGAAACATACGGTAGTCACACTGGAAAACTTTCTCCTTCATTAGCAGGGATCTGTTGAGTTTCTGCTCACATTAGGGTAATTAACACAAGTACAGATTGTTGAACATCTGTGCAGTTTAACTATATGGCCGGTTCCCAGGCTTTAAACAGGGCTGTGAGGAGCCAAATGCAAAGCAGTATGAAAAGCCCACACACTATTCATTTTACTGAAATTAGCATTTCTGGATGGAAGCTGATGTTGCACGTCAGCTATAAATTTTCTCTGGTCTGTTGCCAGGTTGGCTAATGATCTGAGGTTAGTGTTTGTTAATAATTTTTTTAAATTTGTTACTTTTAGTATTCTGGAGGGGAAGTTTCTATCTCACTCTTCTTTTCTTAAAAGGCAAAACAAAAAGCAAGCAAAACAAAGCATATGGGTATATTATATCTAATGTGCTTCTAATCTTTTTCCAATGGAAACCCAGGAAGGAATTGCCGGTTCAGCCTCCATGGGAGGCTGTTGGCTTCATGAACCACCAAGGCTTTTTAATATTTCTGACCAAACTGCGGTTTTAATTTTGTAGCCTTGTAAATGCCTGGGAGGCTCCGCTTACGATGTGTTGTAGATATGAGCTGTGTAAATAAAATGCAGAGCTTTGTCTGCAGGATGGTGGTTACACAGGTATTGCTTGTCCGCGCATCACCATCCCATAACTCTGTGTGTGTGTCTACACAGGGTTACCAGTATAAAGGTATAGCTGTATTTATGGATAGCCTTCTGTGTTGATTATCCCAGAGGACTGTTGTTTTGCTGTGGCATCTTGAAGATTCCTCCTTGCTTATTTTTACCCCACCAGCTGAGAGCATCTGGGCCATGAGGCTTGACGGACTCTTGAGCGTAATGGCTAGCAGCAGCGAGTTCCCCGTAGAGGGCTCTTCACGCCACACTTGCCTCTTATGCCTTAGTCCATCAGAGCCAGTGCTTGTTGGCCTTCAGGCTATGTAGCAGGACCACGTAATACTCTAGGTAGGTTTTTTTCGTTCTTTTTCCCTGTGTGGATAAGGACAGGCCATTTTTTCCTTAAATGGATGATTTGTGAAGCCTTCTTCACATGCGTTTCCTCATAATTCATGGTCAGGGTTTTGATAGCGAATTTTAAGCATCTTTTGACTTTGCACCTAGAAATTTTCACTGGGAACTTCAGACCAATGGTTTCAATACATGACTGTCCACAATTCTCTCTTCTTGATGTGATTCTCCTTGTGACTTTTTTTCTAACCATGTTTTGGTGTTATACAGTGTTCCCAGTTGTGTACTGACTTGGGTGCTCTGGCTGTACCTACACTTAAGCCTATGAGCAATATAACTGCATACCTGAATACACAAACACACCTGGTTTTGGATACGATTAAATTAAACAAATTTGTACCACACTAGAAACTTTTTGTGAAAGCAACTGTGCGTTTGAACCAAAGTGTGAAGGGTGTGCCAGGGCCCATAAAACCTTTTAATTCAAAAGTGCAGTGCGCAGAGATGCTGTATCATGAAGACATTGGCATTTTTTTATTAGTCATGTTATCTCTTTCAGATGCAGGTTTTAACATATGCTGAAATTAAAAAAAAAAAAAAAACTGACCAGTTTTTTCCACAAGTGGAATTGCTGTAAGACGGATAGCCCTTATCACTGGGACAACAATTAGTGCACCATGTGTGTCAGGGAATTTTATTTTAATGGAGAAGACATTCATGTGTAAAGATAAAAAGCCTACCAATGTGCATAAAAATAATAATCCTTATTAGCACTGTTTTGTCCCTGCTGTTTTCACTAAGCAAAAAAATTTCATTCATGGTGTTTTTTTTAATGTAATCCCTGTGGGCTGATGTGAACAGAGCTGACCTTTGAAACCCTACTTAAATTTTAAAAGGCTTGTATATTTTTTTGTATAATTGGGAAAGGAAGGGACTTGGTGGCTTGGAGGAAATGTAATTCTTGCCAAGGTGCAGCGATTTGGTCCTTTAGTTCACCTTCAGCTCCTGCTCTGTAATGGCTTACACTCCAGGCTAGAATTCAGCTTGGCATCGCTTGAAGTTGTTGGTGAAATTGTTGCCGTCGCACCCACCAGCTCCTCCACAGTCTGCTGACAAACACCAGAGCTTGCAGAGCTTCATATTCTTTGTGACCAAAAAACCTTCTGGGCCCAAAATGCAGTCTTCAAACTGAGTCCTGCAAATGTCTGCGCTTCAGGAGCACCATTGCCCATATGCCTATAAGACAGACCCATAAATACTGTGCTCAATGTTTTGTCATTGCAGGGTCGTTTTCTAGGGTGAAGGTGTCCCCACAAGACACACTTGCTGAATCATGTAAAACTGTGCAAGTTTAGTTAAATACGTTGTTTATTTTTGAAGCACTAATTTAGTTAATCTAGTCCAAAGGGAAATTTGGGCTGGCCTACTTACTCTTGTAACAGTTTTGCAGATAATTATTTGTGTGTGTGCACATAGGTGCACACCAGCTTAGTTTGGAAAAGAAAAATTGTATGAGTGAAATGTTTAGCTACATTTGATTTCTTACACTCTCCATAAAGAATGTCAGAAGGTGGCATGTTGTATGGTAACAGCAAGGGACACGTATAGCTCAGAGAGCATCTGTTACAAGAAGATGACAGAGGGCATTTGCCCTTTCAAAGAACGGTATGCAGTGAATGGAGCATTGTGATTTCCTCTGCAGTACTCTTGCCAAAAGGGTCCTGATCCTTTGGTTAAGAAATACTTGTTTACGGCTAAATTGAAAAAAAAAAAAAAAAATTGTTGGGGTTTTTTGGGTTTTTGGGGGGTTTTTTTCAAAAGAAGGTAAGAAATTTTACCTGATTTTATACAACCATATCTTAAACCAATTAATTAGCCCCATGTAGACAAGTGTGAAGACAGATCAAAAGAGTGAAAGAAGGAGGAAGAATTGTTGGAAGAGACTGGATTTCAGGGGGATGAGAGAGGGAGTTTCTTAGGGACACTTCCCTCTTCTTGAGCATTGGTTGTAATATTCCAGAAGCTGTAAAACTGAAGAATTCGGTGTATGGTTGGGGTAGGGGGGTGTTGACATTTTATGTTAAGAAGATTGCTCCAGCAGTTTAGGTATTTGATGTATGTAAATGCAAGTATCAAAATATTATCATGCATTGTTTGTCGTTCTCTGTGCTGATGGCAAGAGAGTGGAAGAGGGCCATGCTTATAGGTCTTTGAGACATGTTAGCACTGCCTAATACAGGAAAGTGCAACATGAGAAATTGTTTAATTTAATCACAGTGTTGCTGTGTTAAACAGTTTGGTTTTTTCCTAGACTTGATGATACTCAGTGTTACTTTGAGTATTGGCAGAATTGTGTCACTTAAGTTGATGAGGTTGTTCAGTCTTATCAAGGTTAACATCTGTGCTCCCTAGATTTGTACCCCACGTATCTCTGCTGGATTTTATTTGGTCTCATTATAGGAAAACCCAGCTCTATACAAGAGAGTCATGCTCAGGAAAAGAAAAGAGTGTTCCTATTAAAGCAAACAGACAAACCTGTATTATTTCCACAAACTACTAGGTAGAAACCAAAGTCGCCTATTTGGGTATGAGGAACTGACCATGAAATTAAAGGGCTGCTATATCTGCAGATACACTACCAAAATGAAACAAAATTTTCCTTTATTAATACCCCTGCTCCGCTTTAGCCCTACTTCTTAAGAATATTTTACACGGACTGGACTTAAATTGCCTGTTCTGTTCCTGAAGAGCACAAAATGGCAACACATCCAGATCAGTGGTTTGAGAATTTTGTAAGATAGCAAAACTGCTGCTGGTAAAACAGAGCTGTCAGCCTTCAGTTACATGGCTGTATCTGAGACCACAAATACCAATTTCGCTTGCAGTGAGACTACCTGTAATGATTTTTCTAGCAGATTTTTCCAGCATGTACACTGTGTATCCCTCCCTGGCTGGGAGGCTGTAGGGCATGCACTGAGAAACTTGAGGACACCATTTTGAAGGACTTCTAGAGTTTCCTTGGAGGTCTCATTTCATTCATCATTAGGCTAACTTCTGCGAAGCAGCAAGTTCTCTTGTTCTCCTAAGTGATCACTTTGAATGGGTCGTTGCATTTGTTGAAATACCTCCATTAAGTTCAGAGAACTTGAGGCTGCTGCTATAGCTAGGCTGCATATCCTCAGCCACCTCTCAGCCCTTTATCAGACCCCAAACTGAGTGCGTCTTGCTAACCTTGCAGTTGCATGGTTGGAATTATCTCCATTGTGTAGATGGGAACACTGAGGCAGATTTGAAATTACTTGCCCCAGGCCACCTAATGCTGACAATAGACCACACGGTCCCTCAGCCTCTTTCTATGCCAAAACCATTCTCTTGTGTCTGCATATGGAAAAACCAGAGTAGAGTGAGCGGAGAGTGGGATTTGTTGTGATAACAATGTGCGTTCAGTCCCAAAAGGCCATCGGACAGTGATGGATACATTGCTGTGAAATTAAAATCGCCAAGAGATGCACAGAAGGGAAGGCTAAGATGGTTGTTGCCATGCACATAGGTGGACGCGGGAGCACGCAGGCGGTGAGATGAAGCCAGCAGCGTTAGCAGGGTCCGTCAGCCTCTGCGCCAGGCAGCCCATTTGCATTCTTCTGTCAGGGAGTTGGAAGCTGCCACGGAGCAGTTTATACTCCAGCCTGCTCTGGCCTTGAATTATGCATGACCAATTTATCATGCCCCCAGCTGAAAAACTAATTGTGTCCCTGGGATATATTTACTAGAAATTGTAGTTTGCTGTGCTGGGGTCCCCAGAGTGTCCAGCAGAGCAAATGACTGGGAAGTCGGAGCGTGTTCAGAACAGGACTCCTGGCTCTGCCAGAGCCACCGTGCCGTTGATAGATTTTTCACTTCGATTGCCTTTCTGAGGGTTTACCCCCTCCTTCCTATTTTTCTTACACTGCATTACACTTAATCGGGCTGCAGGAGTCCTTCCAGTATCTCCAGTATCAAAAAGCACGCCAATGTGCCTGAAAAAAAGGCCATTTATTCAGGAAATGCCAACCAGATTGGGGGAAGGGTGCTAGTTTCTTCTGTGTGTGGTTTTTCTTTTTTTTTTAATAAGCGCAGTGTGGCTTCATGTAATGTCTCCAATTACCGTAAACGTCCCCTCCCTCTCCAGGTCTAGATTGATGAGATTCCCTAATTACTGTCATTTGAACGAGAGGTTGGGGAGGAGAGGATTTCTTTTCCTCATACAGAGCTCGTGGGGTGGGCTTAAGCTTGCAAATGGTATTACCACCAGGTCTGGGGAGGGAGCATGGGATGCCCCCAGCTGAATTTCTCAGCGATGAAATGCCAACTGTCAAACCCGTATCTGGCTGTATACCCTCTCATAAGGTGGAGCTGAGCCGTAAAGATCATAGGTGGGGGCGAGGTTTGAAAGGGAAGGAGGTAATTCACTGATAAATTAATCACCAAGTTCTGTCTGTCCTCCCCCACTTGTCAGGGGAGGAGGATGTCAAGGAGTTAATCACAATAAAGGAGTCAACAGTAACACGACTTCAGAGGCAGAAGAGCCCTCTGGAATCTCTTGCTCCCTTTTTATTATCCTCCTTGTCCAATCTCGTAGAGCTCCGCCTAACACAGTTTGCAGCAAGGAGTCCGCATCTCCGAGGACGGCAGGAGCCGTGCCAGCTACTGTCCGCATGGCTTCACCGCTGGCAGCACAGGAAGATAAATCAGGAGGCCTGCTTTTCCAAGAGGCTGGCGGACTGCAAGCTGGGACTTTGGAGAGAGGGATCGCTTCTCTTCCACGACGGGCAGGAGCCTTTCTTACAGCCCTGCTGAAACAAGCTGTACGCTCAATAGCTGGGCTGTGCTCCCCCACCGCTTTAATGGGATTCAGTGCATGTCCTCTTGAGGGGAGAGCTGTAGGAAGTTAATTGGGCTGGAATAAAGGTGCTGGCAGAGGTGCTTTCTTAAGTAAATTCAAGATGTATGAAGTAGTTTGTGGAAACTATTTGCAGTAAGTGTGTGTATGGGAAGCTGAAAGAAGTTAAGGTGGTTTTATGTTGTTTCTGGGTGTCACAGATCTGGATCAGCTTTTAAACATTCAGAAGGTCTCTACAGTTTCCTTCCTTCTAGTTCCCCAAACTTGTATTCATCATCTGTTTCCCAGAAATATCTGGTGAAAAGATTTTGTTCAGGTGACTACATGTCTTGCTGCAGAAAAAGTAGAGCACATCTGCTGTGTGATGAAACCATGCCCCTTTTTGCTGATATGTGATACAACCAGAATAAAAATAGATCTGAAGCTTGTAAAATCATATCGGAGAGAAGGCATAAACAGGTTTTTCTCTGAATGCAGATAGCCAGAGCAAAACCAAGGCTACAGAGTTCAAGGTTGGCATGGACTACCAAATCAGGACTATCCATACTGTATCCCCTCCAACCCTGGTGAACTGGAAATAGGCATGAGTCCGGACATAATGTCCTTGTAGGATCCAACATTGTAAGAGTGCTTTGATACCTTTAAGCTATTGTATCTACTGATTCCCAAAGAACAGTGAACTTGTCATGGAGCCCAGCATTTCACTGGGTCTCTGTGCAGAGAGGCAAAGGAAATGTTAGCTAAGCTGAGTTGTACAGAGTATGTTACAGTCTGTTTTTTCTGGAGGGTGTTGTGGCACTTATGAAATTACTGTGGTTTTTGTGCAGTGGGGAGAAAGCAAGAAAGAGGGACTGGAAGATAGGATGGAGACCACTTTCACATAGCAGCAGTTGTACCACTAAGGAAAGGATAGAGTAGGAGACAATACAAATCACAGCATCTTTTGTTAGTGTTTTTAGCTGCAGCAGCTCATTGTCTGAATACTTTTGCCCTTTCATTATTCAGGATGAAACACATTAGTGAGTCCAGGTTATGCTCCTTTTGCTGGTGGTCCTTACTGGCTTGTTAATGATCTTCCTAGGTTTCAAGTGCCTACAAATTTGAGTTCTCGGATAACTTGAGTTCAGGGCAGCTATGTTCGGCAGGGTGTCCTGAGTTCTCCTACAGAAATCTTCCATGTTTTGTTCTCTTCCATCCCCTGTTAACTTGTCATTATAAACTAAGGAAAAAACCAGTGACACTGTGTTGCCTCATGGATACTGCTCTTACCTGAACCTGCCTCCTGTGCTCTTTCCAAGGGAGCTTGTCTGTCTGGCAATTGACAGGTTCTGAGTGGCTCTACTGGTTTTTCTTCCTCTGTTTTATTATTCAAGCCCTTTTGGCTTTGCTGCTTTTTTTCAGTCTGTTGCTGTGCTGTGCTCGAGTTGCCTGAGCTGTTTGGTTTTTCTCCCATTTGCTTTGCTGCTGCTGCGGTTAAGGTGGGACAAGAAGCTGCAGCGCTGCACGGGAACGGTTGGGTGCAGAGGAACCCACAAACAAGCTGTGGTGACAGCCCAGAAGATGATAAAAAAAAAAAAAAAAGGGGGGGGAATTGGGGTAAAATAGAAGTCAGCATCTGTTTTATAAGAGGCTCCGTGACACAAAGTGACCGTCCCCTCACTTTCTTAGCTCCTGTAGCTGGGATACACTTCAGTGTCAGTTTTCATTTACTCCTGTGCTTAAAGTTATGTAAATAGTTAGAGAAAAACAAGTTGTGATCAGAAAAGAGAGAGGGGGTTTACGTGCCTTTTTAAAAAGGGGAATTTTTTTATTCATGCTTAAGGGTTAAGGGAAATTACACTAACATCAGCTACAACTTAAACATAGTACTTGCTACCACAGTTTCAAATCGGTGTGAACGTAGTCAGCTAAAACACCGTTTTGGCTTGGGAATTTCAGGGGGAGTGGATTGAGCCCCATGTCCTCAGCACAATGTATTTCCGAGTGTCAACACGTTCCTCCCAGTCAGGAACGAGAACTAACAAAAATGAACGGGGGAAAGGGGGCGACGCATTTTTTTCTCATGATAAAACCATGGAAGCATCTCTGGAGATGTGTGCCCGTACAGCGGCACATCCATATCCCTCCCTGGCTTAGGGAGCTGTGGAGGAATTCTGAGGGGGATGCGGGAGAATAAACCTCGCCGCTCCAAGAAATCCTGAAAATGTCCATCAGAAATGCTGCAAGTATTCGGAGGCTGCTGGAAGCGTTCCAGTATGAGAGTCTTTGTCTCCATCCATCACAGGCACTGCAATCTTTGTGCCCCCAGCTTCAAACAAGGGCTTCACGCTGTCCTTGCAATCTGCCTTTATGCAGCGGAGTGTGGAGGCTTCTAATTACGAGGCCGAGATGCGCGGCGGGTGGGGAGGCGTGCTGTGCCCCACAGCCGCGTACCTGATTATCCGTTGCTGAGGTCGTTAGAAGGGTTACTCCTGAGTTTAAGCCTGCTCCGCAAGACCCCTAATTATATGCTGCTCTGCAAGTTGCATTAAAAAGAAATTGTTGAAAAGACAAAGGACAGAATAACATTTCCTCCCTCGTCTTCCCCTCTCTCCCCCCCGCAACACACACAGACACACACTCCCCCACCTCTCCCTGCTGGGCCCAGAGCTACTTCTCACGCTTGAGTTGGTGCAAGCTCTGATAAAGCCATTGAAAGATGCAGCAGGGAGACAGAGCGCTCCCAGGGACAGAGGGAAGCAGAAGAGGAAGCCGAAGTAAAATGACCCCCTCCCAGGTAGATACAGCCAGGCGCTGCTTGCTGAAGGAGTTGTCCCACAGAGCAGAATTAGAGAAGAGATTAACCGTCCTTTATTGTTTTGTTTCACTTCCTAGGGAGCAATGTAATGTGGTTTCTTCCATCGTGAAAAACCTGCTTCAGCTGGAGCTCCGGGAAGCCTGAATCACTATAGATAACACATTCAAAGTGCAGTATCCCTTGCACATGCTGCCAGTTCTCATTCTAATCTCCCCAGACATCAAAAAAATTAAAATGTAAAATTCTAAGCTGTGCAGTTGAGTGACATGAAGGCTGCACTCGCTGCAATGCAATTTCCAAATCTGGGACATGCACACATGTGTCCATCCCTGTCAGAGATAACGGTTTTATGTGTGCTTTCCATGAGCCCATGAAGTATACCACTAACAGAGATAGAGAATTGAATGGGTTCTTCATTACCACATGTCTGGACTACTAATGAAACTAAACCCAGGCTGATAACAGTAGCACTAAATATTTCCAGCGCTTCTTGGTGCGATGGTAACATTTTCAATTTATGGTGGAGATTGTTATAGGGGTATCTGCAGTACCAAGGGTAACGTTTTTTCAAGATTGCTATTTCAAGGGGTAGGGGTTTTTATTACTATTTGCATTACAGTAGTACCTGAAAGCCTGAGTGACAGACCGGGATTTCACTGCACTAGGTGCTGTACAAACATGGAGGGGGAAAAAGGATTCTCTGCTGCAGACTGGGGTTTTTTGAGACGTGGCTATGGGGTTTTTTCATTGCTTTCGTAGCTGTAGAGAAACTCATATTTGAACAGGAATTTAAAAGTCAAAATGTCAAAGTTTGAGTCACTTCTGTACTGGAGAAGCTTGCTGACTATCATATTATACTTCGCTGTAATCTGTGAGCTTTAAACCTTGCTCAGTCTCTTGAATATCTCAGTTGTAGTGCTCCATTGTACGCTCCTTATTTCTTACTAGTTTGCCTTCATTTTATTCTGGCGTGCAACACTGGATTCACTGCCCACCCAAGGCACTAACAGCAGGGAAACTTCTGCTCCTCCCGTCTGACATGATTTTTTTCCCCCTCCCGTGTTTTCATGTATTCAGTTTGTCTCTACATGTGGTGAGGAAGGTCCCTGCAGCAGTCTTTGCTGGGGCTCTGGTTAGCACGGCTGAAGAGAGGCAGCGATGCAGCCGCGCTGGCAGCACAGCACGTTACTGCCGTGCATTTGTTGGTGCTCCCTCCAAAGCACTGGGTCGGGCACTGGGTGTGAGGTTGAATGCGCTTCTCTCTTGGTCACCGTGCGTTCACCCACATTGCTCCCTCCAAGGCAAGATCCAAAACCACCAATCGATCGCTCTCTCCCCTTGTTTTGTGTGTTTAAGGTGAACTCATAAGCCTCTCTGCGTATAAGATGAAATAACCCCAAACCGTGAACCCGATAACCCAAAACCCTCTCTGTGCATCGGCTTGATGTACCCCTTTGCTTTCTCATGTCCTGCTTTTCACTGCTGTCTCTTAAAAGATGTCTTAGGTGTGATTACTGTGGTGCATTGTTCTTGGCTACCTACCTGAGAGCAGGTTGAAGGTGGCCCTTATCCCACTTGCAGTTTTATGTGGCTTTTATGCTTTGGCAAGATGACACAACAAAGATATCAGCTGCCTTGAAATTACTCCAGAGAGCAAAATCTTTGTTTCAAATGGTATTTGGAGATCTTTCAGTCATGCCTCATATTTTCATGGCATCTGTGTCTAAGTTCAAAATCTCTTTGATTTAAAAATGTCATATCACTTGAGCTGGGACTGTAATCTTGTCTTCAAGCTGGGTGCAGGAGTGCTGGTACCTGTTTAGTCAGTGGTGGTACTTCCCTTGTCTTGCACGCTCTTCAGTTACTGAGAGTCTCTTGTTGGCTTTTCGGTTTTTGTTATGTGATATTTCCCCGCTTTAAACGGTGCAAAGAGTGATCACGGTTTTTTGCTTGCATGGTTTGTTGGTTTCTTCAACCCCAAAGTCCCCAGAGTCTGCAAGTTGAGTCATTTTTCTGCTGGTATAGACTTGTGCAAGAGGCATTACTCAGAGATGGCAGATAGTCTGGAGGCTTCGGCCGTGTGCTGTTGAACAGTCTCCAGAATGACTGTCTTGCTCGTTTCATCAGTTTGGAAATAAAAGAACTTGAAATCTAGAAGTAGTGAAGATAAAAGTGAATTTAATTACAGCACTTTTCGAATCCCTGGACGTATGAAAGACAGTGAAGCAGGCAGTACATTCAGCCATAGCTTGCTTAGCAGAAGTTTGACACGGTAACCCATTTCATTGAGTTAAACACTGGGCACGAGCAACGGCTGCTTTTAAAAGATAGCACTGTGACTTCCATCTGGACATCTGCCAAGGAGGGGTAGAAGGGACACGATGCTAACATCTCGCTTGAGCCACAGCAACTTTAATGTGATCGTTTTCCCTGTCTCAGAATGAAAGCTGTCTGAATTCTTACCTCTTGTCTCAGAAATCTGGCGCTCTGGTTCAGAGGCCAACTAGATACCAACTCAGACAAACCAGGTGTGGCTCACAAACCTCTAGATTTGGAAAGGATGGCTTAGTATTTGTTACATTTTTAGCATGCATGTCTTTCCATTGTGTGTTGGAGATGGTTTTTAGGTTTCTAAACAAATAAGCACTGGCTAAGATGAGGTACACAGTCCGTGCTAACGGAGGTGAACTAAGAGTGCTTTGATGGAGCTGTATTTCTTTATTAATTACTGTTACAAAGACAAGAACTCCTGGCTGTAGCCCAGGTAGGTATGAAATATCCACCACAAGACGCTACAGTAGCAATGCAAAAAAAGTATGCTTGCATTTGTAAGAGGTGATGAAAAAATGTGCCCAGGAAAACATGTGTGCTGAGCTGATGGAAGCCTTGGTCCTACCGCTGGTGTTGATACTCAGTGACCTCGCACGCTGGGAGGATGTGCTGCCATGCATCATGACACTGATTCCCCCCTGGACTGCTTCATTTTAGCACAAATTAACTTAATACTTTACGATGGCTGCTGCAGGTTTGTGTTACGTTATGATGTGTTTGTGGCAATGGTCTGCATCCACTTCAGTTCATGGTGTGGTGAAGTGTGTTGAAACAACGTGGTCTGTGAGGACCTGGAGGGATCAGGGAGCAAAGGAAAGGATACAGGCGAGACTATGAATGCTGGTGGTTGTCTGAATTTAAACAGAGCCTCTTAGCTGCAGCTTCCTGAGCAGTTGTGAATTTTTCTATTTGAAAAACTCCAGGCAAACCTCTTCCACTCTTCTAAAGCTAAAGACAATGTCTGTATTTTGATTGTGTTTATATTTGAAGCAAGGGATGAGCAGGTTGAAGAAAGTGACTTCTTTCTTTAGTTCAGGCCCTGTGCTTTATGGAGAGAGAAAGTGTGAAGTCATAGGGTCAGTGGTCATGACTCAGAGTCAAAAGGTTATGGGGTGAAAAAGAAGGGAAAAAAACAGAGTTCCTTATTTGTGCCTTCTAGGTAGTTGAGCTTTCTGGCCATCCAGCTGCCACAGCCTTAGGACTGTGACCAGACCTGTGTATGGAAGGTTTCCTTTTCTAACATTTCATCCAGTTGCTCCCCCAATCTATCCCTTCCACTCCTTAGGACTGATACTAGGCAAGAACGTTTCAAAAATACTGTCCGTGGCTGCTGCTCTGTGCCATGTCTTCACCGGCACTTGTGCCGTGGCTGCGACTGATGGAGCTGGACCAGCAGAAAGCCGGTATAGATTGGTTCAGCAGAGATTAATGCCGAACGCGGTTGTCTGCCTCTAGCGTGCTACAAGAACCCCCCACAAATGGAACAGTATTAAATCTGAACCTTGCAAAGATGTTTGAAAACCAGAAGAGCGAGTGGCTGGAAGATTAACTCTGCACGCAGACACTTTGGAGAGCAGAGAGCCACAATAGCAGTTTCAGTGCCAGCTTTGTCCCAGCTGCCAGAAGGGACTTTGTCAGGGAAGTCCTTTACCATGGTACTGGTCCCCCAGCTGCTGGAACAATTGCTTGAGACCACTGGCAGCCAGCATGATTAAAGCAGCCTTCAGGCTGCTTTATTTTACATGGGCAGTTATCCAGGTCCAAGGGTTGGCTCAGAGTGGAAAGATGTAGAAGGAAGTTTGCCATATTGTACCCTTCCTCACTACATCTCTTCTTTGTCTGCCTTTAAGGATCAGGCCTGGCTTTGTGGTTGATCTGTAGTCACCCTAGGTTGCAGTCCATGAAAGGCTCCCAGTACCTCTGGGTATTGATTGATGTGACAAGATAGACGTTTTTCTTCTTTCTACATAAAGGAAATATTTAATTGAATTAATTATCTAATTTATTGCCTGCTGAACTGGGATTTTAGCTGTATGAATTAATAATACAAACCAAGAGCACCCTTAAAACTTCAGCCCCTTTCCTTTCTCTTAAACTGTTGCAGCTGTTAGAATACATTTACAAACCTTAAGTAATGCAACTGCTGACAACGGAGTTAGTAATTTCATGTCAGGATGGAACTGCAGGAACCAAACGAGGCTGCTTACTCATTCTTTAGTTTCTTCCTTAGGCCAGGTAGAGCCTTCCCTTTGCCTTTGTATTTTTAAAAAGGGGAGCTAGGACGTATGCTTACCAAAATGGATTTTTGTCCCAATGGGAATGGCCCTCTTTTGCTTTCCTCTGCTTTCTTTATGTGAGTATGTAAATATATGTAAATGTATACAGGGGCTTGGATTTACCCTCTTCGTCTCCCCCTCCCATGTATAATGTATGTGTTAAACACGTAATCATTAATCAACTTTGTGGGGAGTGGAGACAAGAAGGGCTCTTTGATGATAGATGTATACTTGTGACTGTGCTTGTATGCGTGTTTATTAGGCAGCACGGTGCTATCAAAAGAAACTCCAGGTCCCTGAGGATAAGAAACAGCATAGGGGACAAATGAAGAGGAAAAAAAATCCAAGCCCTCTTACTGTAAAACCCTCTGTCTTCTACCATCTGTCTCCTTTTTCGGAGTGAAATAAATTGGGGAGAGATCTTTGAATGAGGTGCTTATTTGTAATGCACAGAAACGTTAATGCAGAGCAGAAGCAAAGTTATAGTTAACATTGCCTCTGATGGCTGGGAGTGTTGGAGGCAGGATGACATTATTTCTTTTGTCTGTACATGCTGGAAGTGGTTTAGAGCAAAAAAGCCTTCAGGTTATCGTGCACAAGCACAACTATTTCTTAGGTTTTAATATCATGTTTGATGTTATGGAAGGCACAAATTAAAGGTGGTCATTGCCCTGAAGTGTTCACAATAAAGACAACAAAAATGACAGTGGTTCTTTGTGAGTACCCATCTCAGAACATGCTTCAGGCTGCTCTGTGTTGCTGGAGGAGGACGTGGGGTGCTGGAATTACTTGTCTGGAGATTAAGGTAGAGGTGCAGGGGTTGCCTTCTTGGCATTTCTCTCCCCGTGAGATACAGCAGTAAGTCTTAGGACCTGAAAGCTTGGATTGGACGTAGGATTGGTTGCGTTAAAGGGGAGCTTAGTCAGTCTTGTAGAGTTGTGCATATGGTCTTGCACAAAATTGTGTTGTCCAAAATGATCAAGTTGGAATAGACATGTTTGGGGGGAAAATAAAAAAATGCAAATTATTTAAGTGCCTTAGATTATTTTTCACTACTCTTAATTAGCTTGTGCATTTGCAAGTGCCCATTTTGAGAAATATCTAGTAAAATATGTGTTTTAAATGAGCTTAAAAAGTGGCTTTGGCTCATTGGGTATAGAACTGCTGCACCTCTTGCTTTGCGTTCTTGCAGAGCTAGGCAGGAGATGCCGAGGTCTGATTGGAACCACTGAAGTGCGTAGGAAACAGCAGTCCTGGCTCCATCAGCCATCTGCTCCAAGTCCAGCAATCAGTCACCAGCCAGGGGAGCAAGGGAAGGAGTTGTGAGTGTGTTAGTGGGAAGCAGCAGCAATGAGACTGGGAGGCAAATGGGAAAGAAAAATTCCATTTTCTGCAGTCTGCCCGATGTAGAGAAGCAGATGGATTGGCTGCAGCATGCCAGATTTGTCAAGGTGTATCTGATATTGGTTTAGGAAAGGAAAACAGCAATAAAATCTCAGGAAAGGTATACCAAACAAAAGGTACATACATTTGCTTTGGACTAATCTAGGCTATCTTTACAGTAAGATAGCAGCTTCATCCACTGTGGCTATTTCTCTTTTTTTCCCTATTTTTTCCCTCCTCTCATTTGCCAAAGTCAGCACTTCCAGATTGTTTTACAGATGAGCCGAAAGCCACAGAAATTCAGAGCCTCATCAGAATTTTCCTAAACTGTTGACTATTCAAGTCTACATTTTTAGTTTTGGAGGCCTTTCCATCATTTTATTTTTTGCAGAAGAAATGAACAAGGCGTTGGTTTAGGAAAGTGCTTCAGCTACAGTGCGATTAAGCACATACATGGAGCTAAGTGTTTGATCAAGTGCTTTTCTGAACACACTCTCTAGAAAATGGATGTCCCTTCTACTGCTTTTGCTAAGCTAATCAGAAGATGCTGGGGTCTGATCACAGCCTTTTGTGCATTTTCAAGATAGTGTCTCTGGAGGATCACTACACACATCCCTCTGCAGTGAGTACAAGGAGATTGTCACCAGGAGGGTGTTAGTCACTGTGCATTAACATGCAGGATTATTCTGCCTCTTTTTTCACTGCAGGCTTTTCATCTCCTTACTAAGCAGCCACAGTCACGTCTAGGCTAAAATCACAAAGGTTTCTTATAACACAACATTTGTGCTTCCAGTTCAAGAAATAAGCTCCAGTGAAATGTGTTGTGTGACTTCTGAAGAGAAGTATGGAAAGGGCAGTGGCTTCAGCCCTTGCCACTAAGAGGCCAAGGGGAGATCAGCCAGGACGAAGCTA
The DNA here is from genome assembly GCF_000737465.1 of Haliaeetus leucocephalus. Lineage (NCBI taxonomy): Eukaryota > Metazoa > Chordata > Aves > Accipitriformes > Accipitridae > Haliaeetus > Haliaeetus leucocephalus. The sequence continues at coordinate 2,175,340 of NW_010973238.1, read as the reverse complement.
CGGGAGCTCAGCACTCACCTCCTGAAGGCGCAGCTGTCTGGAGGGGTTAACAACCTGACAGCTGAACAGAGTTGTTGCCCTCTTGGCAAATGAGCACATAGTTAGGCAAAGAGAGGTCAAGTACAGCTTGCTCTCCTGTTCCTTCCAAAAGCATCTCCTGTGCAATGCTGGTGGTTGAACACACACATCGGTGATGTTCCTCTTCCTCCAGCTGGGCCAGCTTTCTACTGCCCAGAGCCAACCTGGCCCTTTGGCAAGCCATCCGTGTGAGTGTCCTGGAAACTCTCCAGTTGGTGGCTCAGCATGGCAAGCATTAGCCAATGACTCAAAAAACGTCCCCCTCAGACATCACCACGAAGGGAGAAGAGCAAAGCTGGGTCAGCAGTGCTCTGTTTATTGACAGGTCCATGAGCAAACACAGTAGAAGGTTTCAGAACACAAAACCTCTGACAGACATCTACCGTTCACCGCAGGCAAACAGAACTTGACGGGTGAGATCATATCAGCACATATGGAAAATAAACCTAGTAATTGCCCTGCAATTATGCCTTATCATAACAACTGCTGTTAGATGGACTGTCCTGCTAGAGTACACCACCTTCCTGGTACGAGGCATGCGTCTAGAGTTCAGCCTTCCATCCTTCTTGAGACTTGCCAGACTCCAAATCTAGTAACTTTTTAGCACGCAGAACCATGTTTTTGTTGAAAATAGTTGGTTACTGATACAAGCCAGTAACTGGGAGAAGTTTCTTATGGTTTGTACATGAGGAAATGGCCTGTTTTTGTGGTCAGCAGTTGGCATGGTATATATTTGACTGCTTTAATGTTTTTTGCAACCCCACCCAGATAGTTGCTGTAGTACAAAAGAAATAAATTTGGAAGAGCTGCATGGGTGTAGCTGATCACATATTCACCCTATTAGCTTCAGCTGGCTTGTAGAGTTCCTGTACCCAGAACACTGAGAGAACAGAGCTTTTTGAAATAAAACTTATCTGTTCCCTATGTCAGGTCAGTTCATGTCTGTACAGATGGTTTCTCAACTGGAATTGCCAGTAACATCATCGGCAAAGGCTCTGAGTGACGTTTTTTGTTCATTTGGGTTTGGGCGATTTTTTGTTTTGTCTCTCTGATTGTATTCGTAGAGGAAAAATTGCAAAGAAAAGAGCCAAAGGAAAGTCAAGAGGCATTGTACAAGAAGGAAAAGATTATAGCAGGAAGGCATAATGTATTGGAAGTGAAAGACCATTCCTGTCTATTGGGGATTTTCTCAAGAATGTGAATGTACATGTCTGCTGGAAGAATGGGAAAAGAAGGGCTGACACTTTGTGGGGTTCAGACAAAAGAATATAGATCCTTTTCCCTTTGCATCAAGTGGTCCATGGAAATTAAATTGTCCTCTCAATGCAGGGGAGAGTTCCTGTCCAGAATGGATCACAGCATGATGGTGACTGTAAAGAGGTTTTCTCTTCTCCTACCTTGCTCCATGGGGCGTTTACTTGAAGAGCATAATTAGGATATGCATCTGGAAAAACACACCACCAGGCACAGATACAGTAACACACTAGAACCCAAGTGTATTTTAGTCTACTGCAGACGATAGAAAAGAAACTGAGGTGAGCAGTGTCAAAACTTACTTCCCATGAACTTTCTCTCCCCATTTCTTCACATACTTTGGCTTATGCACGTACAAACCTCCTTCTGTAAGGGAGAAAGTTAGGCTATTTAAATGCCATGAAAGAAGTTTGATTTAAGAGGAAACTTGAAAAAGAAAACAGAGACCTGGCTGGTGAGGACAGGAAAGATTTCCGTGCTTTGGACAGAGGGCACAAAGAGGCTAGGCAAATCCGTGGGCCCAGGGTTTATAGCATGGCTGTCGGTGCCGCAGCTGATTTCTTAAAGAGCTGGGAGGTGGTGAAGGGAGTTTGTTGTTGGCCGAGTTAGTCTTAGATTGGGGAGGGCGGTGAGATGCAGGAACTGAGAGTCTTTTAGGTTTTTTGGAGACAAGGATGAGAAGATTGTTTGTGAAAGCAACTGGAATGGGGCATGGAAAAATCCAGGAAGGCTGTTTTACCCACGGGGTGAAACTCTCTCTTTGGTTTGGACTGTAGCCAGTGGCACAGAGTAACAGAAACTTTCGAATTCGTGCATCTGCTGCTTGGCCAGTCCTCGCTGGAGACTGTCGGAGCAAATGGAGCTGCCTGTTCTGGAACCATTTTAGCTAGAATCAGCTCCCAGAAGACGGTTGTTAATAACTCATGTCTCACCAGCTCTCTCCTCCTTCACTCCACTCCCTAAAAACTGGGCTGAGAGACTGTGCAGGAATTTGGGCTCTCTCGGGTAGGCGAGCAACAAGGCGACGGGCTCTTGCTGAGGTAATCTGCTAAAGCCATTGCCATTTTGCAAAGCAGCCACAATTCAAAGCGCAGTCGTGTTTGAACACTGGACTGACTTTTCTGTCTATTTTAATGCTTTAAACAGGGCTGTGCATTCAGCAGTTATTTGTATAAGCGTTCTCCAGGCATTTGAAAAAGACTTCTGTTTTCCAGAAAAAAGGAGGAAAGAGGCCGGAAGGGACTACGTGGGGCAGGGTAGGGGCAAGCGATAGGGGAGCAGCCGAAAAGGGTTTTGGCTGAGCTGGTGTGTGGGTGACTGTGGGCAGACCCAGTGCTGCACAGAGACTTGCTAGGGCTCCCCCACACCTGGTATTAAATCAGGAAAAAGCCTTCCACCTTCTGTTGCTGGGAGTTATGCTCTTTAGAGCCGAGTTCGACAGTTGTTATTGCAATTTTGTGGTGCTCTTTTGATTTACAGCTGTTTTTACGACCATTGAGACAGCCACAAATCGAGGAAATCTCATAAAACAGAGAGTAAACGTCTCCTTCACAACCCAGGCAGAGTTTTGGCATCCGTGCTTATTCCATAGAGCAGGATGTGTAAACAATATTGTGTCCCCTGAGTGGCTGATATCAGTACAGTTAAGTGGTAACAGCTTGAAAAATGCATTTCTCGTATATTAGCGGTAAAACTCAAAATGGGCCCCCAGGCTAAAGTAAATTGGTGACATTTTGCAGCAGAAAGGGAAAAAAAATAAGGGCAAGGATTGGAAATGCGGAGCCCCAGCTTTGAAAGCAGTGGGACTGGAGCCAAAGTTGGATTTATCTGCATTATTGCAGTACGGAAATAAATGGATCCACCACACTTGTTGCAAAGCATATCTAATTGGAGAAGACAGATTATATGTCAGCTGCAAACGGTGGACTGTCCCCTTCACCGCCTTCTTACACAGAAGAGGAGGTCGGTTAATGCCATATTTAATCAAAGTATAACGATGAGAGCTTCTTTCTTGACTTACTGTGTAGCACAGGAGAAATGCTTGGTGCCCCTTTTCTGTAAAAAGTAGGTGAGTGCACTTCACTGCCCATGAATGAGTGAGGGGTAGGAAGCCAAATGCTTTGCAGATGTGAACCATAGTCTGTCTTCTACATTTTTTCCTTCACAGCCTCCATTTGTAGGGAAATTTATATGCTGTCCTGGTTCCCTCTTTTTAGGTGTTCCTAATCCCGTCTGTTGGGTCTTTAAATACTACTGCACCCTGCGGTGTGCCTTCTGTTGTGGGTGGGGGTGTCCACGTGCGGGAATGGAGTTGTAGGGAATAGCTAGTCCAACAGAGACATTTTTTCCCTAAAGTGTAGAAACACGAGACATGAGAGAGAGAAGGGTTGATGGGCAGACTTGATAATGAAGTTAAAAGAGTCAATCTGATAAACACTGGAGAGACAGCTTCTAAAATTTCACCATGTTTTGGGATTACCACATTCGTATTGTTTACCTAATGAATATTTGATGTTTCCTTCATGTATAGAGTTGCTGTTATCTGATTGGGGTGACAGGAGGTATCATCGCCTTGTAGCTTCTTCATTTGATTACCTATGGGTCTGCTGAATATAATGCGTGGTGGTCCAGCCTTGCTCAAATTAATCTAGTGTCTGTTCGCAGAGGAGAGCTATGAGAAGACCTTCCGCAGCTGTCTCCTTCACAGAGCCCAGCAGGGAGTTTTCAAATAAAAAAGCTGTCGTTCCTTTCCTGGAGTAATATTCAGAATCTACTTGCCCATTTCTAATTAACCTAATGGATATTGTTAAAACTTGGGCATTTGCAAGGGTTCGTAGACCCGTAATCTGGGTGGTTCAGGAAATAGTTTTCTCATGGGATCAAGAGATGAGGAGAAGGCAGATGATCATTCATTTTTGTTTGATTTTGCTTTCCGGTGCTGTCTGAAAAGAGCTAGCCTGAAGATGTTCAGTAAGGCTGTGGCAGTCCTCTTCCGTATTTCTGCAGTTTCCATGGGCAAAATGGGAATGGACATTCCCCCAAGATCACACACAAGTCCAGCACTGTTGGTGGTAAAGCTGCAGTGAATGACATTTTTATCCAGAGGTTATTTGTTGAATTGTTTACTGGTGTGTTAATAGAAAGGACAGGGCAGGAGGTGGTTGCAGTGTTTGCTTATGAATGTCTTCACGTTGGTAATGTTTTTCTTCAAGTTTTACCTTCTGGAGTCATGTTGCTGCATGAGAATCTCAGTTTACATATATATTACACTTTAAAGGAAAAATCCAGCTGTGTCTTGGTCGCAAGGATTAAACTTGAAAACTTAAAAATACAAATTAATGTTGACAAATGTAGGCAGATGCCCAATTTGGTTTCCTTTAAAGATGTATTACTTTTTAAATCTCTTTAGTGTAAGTCCCCCTGCTTTTCAATTTGCATTGTCCTGGCACAAGCACAAAGCTGGAGGGCTGCAGCAGGTACTAGCACTGAAGTAAAGGAAGAGCAGTGCTTGAACCACGCTCCACTCAAACAGGCGAATCTCCTAAATCGCTGTGCTATTGCAACGGACAAAGTGCTCAGAGGGGGCAGGGCAAGCGCTGCTCCAGTACAATTCACCTGACTGTAATATTCATCTTGTAATAAGAATCTCTCCTACATGTAATTCTGGTGGGATTGAAAATTTCCCAGTAAACCTCTTAGCGAGGCTGCTGAATTAAAACGGGGAGATACTTCTTAGGCGGTGAAGCCTGCCTGAACCACACAATCTCTGCGGTTGCAGCAGGAGCTGCTCCAGACGGCCGATGCTCCCGCACCCAGGCACATCCTTATGCTGGCTATCAGATGCTGGTGGGCCAGCGGACCTGTCTAAGAGCTCTCGGTCTCTGCCTGGGATTTGCCTGGGATTTGCCTTCACATTCAGTATGAATGCACCCAGCACGCTGCAACTTTGTCTGAAGCCAGGAATGTGTTTTGTGTCCAAACCGAGTCGTTTTCCGCATAAAAGGGGAGCCCACTTCAGAAGCCCTGTCCTCCTCCTGGATTGCACAGCTGTGAAAGGAGTGGACCTGGGAAAGAACGGTGCTTTTGTGCAGCACAGTTATGTGTTTAACATAATAAATGTTTATTGTCCTCTGGAGCAAAGGAGCAATAGGCTAAATTATAGCCCGGGGAGGGAAAGCTAGAATCATGAGGTATAGGCTGTTAATTATCTTTTTTTTTCAGCTGTCATAATGTACTGGCGTTTGCCTGCAGCTCACCCCCTCCCACTGCTCCATTACCTCCACCACCACTATCTCTAAAATATCTGCTTCCCGTACCACTGTGCCCTCCTCCTCTCCGGCCTCCTGCTCTTTCATTTGTAAGGCATCTCCGGCCTCCTGAGAGATTTGTGACTTCTCTCCCAGCAGCCGCTTACGGTGATAAAGGCCCTCAGACTGCCTCTCTCTGATTAATCAGCCCTCGTGCAGCCTCGATAGGGTGTTAATTTGTAAACTCAGTGGACAGGCAGCCGTGATAAGCCTCCACAGCTGCTGTGTGTCTGCCGGGGGGATGGGCAGATAAGGCTTCAGCCCTGGGATGCAGCCAAGAAATATTTTGGAGCAGTGAATTAGAAACAACAACAACAAAAGAGCCTTCTGCAGAGGCACTCCTTTGAGGTTGCTGCGGGTAATACAGCAAGTTCCAGTAGCGGTGGACAAGAGCCGCCTTCCCGATCAGCTCCCTGAACCCCCAGCCCAGAAAAGGGCCGCATCAGGATTGCATCTGTAACTGGGAACTTCTGTGGGAGGGATGTCCGTGTGTCATACGTCATGGTCTGGGCTAGGAGGATGGCGTAGTCGTCTCTGTATCTCGTGTATTTATTGCAGTTAGCCCGATCCTTTTCGGAGAATTTGACACTGGTTTGTCAGAGGGCTGTCTGGCAGGACACGTCACCTGCAAAAAAGGGATGGACACAAAAGGCGTCCAGAACAGCATCAGTGTCAAATTATTTTTGAGAGTCCCCCAATGTCTGCTGTGTGATGTGGTTCACATAAAGTGTTATATGGGGTCCACTATGTAAGCAGCATATGGATTAAAAATGAGAAGATCGCATTTCCCCTAAACAGCAGACCGTCCTGAGTGGTCTGAGACCACAGAGTATGGCAGTGGTCTGAGAAGTAGCAAAGCGTGGTGTTAAGCTCTGAAATACCTAGGCAGAGTGGAGCAGGCTGCAGCGACGACAGGCATGTATTCTGCTTACCTGTTCAAGGTTATGTCAAATGTTTCTAGTGTGCTCATGCAATTCTCCCTTTTTTGTTGAATCGATTATGTTTTCTTCAAAAATTGAAAGGAGGAGATATTCCACTGAATTTGTATCAGCTTTTTGGTTCAGCTGAATCCTAATGATTCTGCCACTGTTGGCCTCCCGAACTGTTCTAATGTTATCCGACAACTTGCAACAGACCATGGAAGCAGTTCCTTCCCTGGCTGCCAATGCAGGTTGTTATTCAGTACATTTTTGAACTGCAGCAATTCTCAGACAGACAGTGACCTTTTTATGAAATCAAATGTCTTGCAAAACCCTCTGAACTGTGATTTATAGCCATTTGTGTTGGAGGAGGCTGCAGGTGGGATTTGGGTGACACATAATTGGTTAAAAGATAAAATAAAATGAAGGTTGCCCTGCTGGTACAGTGATGGCAGGAGCTACAGGAATGAATTGCTTGGCAGTGCAGAGCCTGGCCCTCCTCCTCCCGCCCTCCTCCGCTGGTTGCCAAGTCCTGTCTGGCAGGCCATTACAATGATAAATGCAGGTAGCTGGCAAAGACCACAGCTGAGAGTTTGTTCTAGCGTGCCAAGCCCTGCTTGGCATTCCCAGTTGGTGCCAGCATTTGCACTCTTACTCAGTTTGACGGAAACCAGGACATGAGGTGTGAATTTATGTCCACATCCTTCCAGGAGAGAGTTGGGATAATGAAATGCCAAGGCAGCCCTGGGAGCAGCAGAGTAATTTGGTAGGTACCAAACAACAGTCTGCCACCTGTCATTTGCAGTACAGTCCCTGCTCTCCCCCATCACTCTTCCTACAATGCAGCCTTTGAATTATAAGAAGTTCTAGGTAGTTCTGCAAAGAGCACTCGCCATTCCGTTTGATTTAGTGCAAATAAAAACCCATATCCCAGCCAAATAGATAGTCTGGCTAGATAGTTTCAAGCTGCAATGACAATAATACCAACTACTATAGTAGCATGTTACACAGTGTTCCCAACCTTTCCTACTCATAGGCAGGTTTTCCCCTACGTTTGTAGCAAAAGCTAAATCGGCAATCACCTCTGTGGTTGCCTAAGTCAATGTCTGGGTAATTGAAAAATTTAAAACGTGGAAGTCCAGGCTGAAAAGCGTGCCTGTTCAGGAGGGGGATCGGCTCTCAGGAGAAGGCAGGAGATCTCTGATTTTTTATATGTTTCAATACAGATTGCACAAAGCCCTTTTATAAGTGCATCTCGGAGAATTGTTTTTCACTGACTGGGGCATATATGAGTTGCCCTTAACATGGACACATTGCTGCCTCTGACCTACGGTGAGAGCTGCAGCCTGATCCAGTGACACAGGGAGAGGACTGTCCTCTGGATGCCATTCGTAGACCAGACTACCCAGAAGTGATGCCGATGGCGGTGTCCGTGAATGCAGAAGTGAAAACAATCCGCTGTGAGAAAAAGAACAGCAATGTCTACTTCACATTCTGCTTTCTCCTTTTGTTCCCCGCTAGCTGTAACTGGCACTTGCTTGGTGGGAATAAGCCAGGATGTGGAGCATACAGACACGTAGTAAAGGGGAAATCGGTGCTGGTTAGAATGGAAAATAGACAGGAGTGTAAAATCAAGGTAGGTTTTGGTAGCAGTTTGAGAGCTGAGGTTTGAGGGAGGAGGATACTGAGATAAGGACCAAATGCACCTTAATTTAAATTAGGACACACAGGCACAATAACATTAAGCAAGTATTTTGGCTGGTTTTAATGAGGGACAGCTGGAAATTTTCTTTTCTGGTCAGTGTCTCTGCAAACAGCTGAGGGATCTTTTGCAGCTATGTGACCAGCCTTGGTGAGGCCCAGGAACTCCCCAGCTTCCTCCTTTCTCCTCCTTCACTAAAATTTTTTTCAGTGCATGTATTTATTTATTTATTGGAGCTGAGCTGGGAAGGAGAGGGAGTTTGATCTTTTCCTTTGGGAGACAGCAACCGCTCGGAGGAAGATGAATCATAAAGCATGGCTAATGGAGGGGATAGGAAGGGGAAAACTCTGGGCTATAGCCATTCTCCAGGGGCTGGAGGGATGGTTTGAGAAGAGAGGGAAAAGGAGTTAGCAAGCCTGTGCCCCAGGGCTCTGATAGCAGACATGCTGTAGGTCAGGCATCCCGCTGCTTTCGGAGCATTAGGTCACCCTTCGTCACGGGTAAGAGGCGCATCTGTGCAATAAGCCAACAGACCGCAGCAGCATATGTTCAAGAATTACAGTTGCTGTTTAATCTAAACTAGTTTGATCTATCCCAAAATGGTTGTAAAACTATGAGGAACATGCTCTGGATTCAAAATGGTGTTATTTTAAGCTTATCACTGTGTTGCCAAAAGAGAAGGTCCAAAACAAAACTGTAACATGGAACTTGCGGAGAAGCAATGGGTTTGGCTCTTCGTTGCCCTGTGCTAACTGAATCAAACTGTCTGTACAGCATTTCTTTCAGTGCCTTCCAGTCATCATCCACTCTGCCTTGCTTTCCCTTTGCCATCATGTAAATTCAGTGTAATTCAATGGTGAATTGGGACCAGTGATCTCTGTTTCTAGGCTCTCTATGGCCTAATTTAATTCTCTGTTCCCAGACTTGTGCTAGCTTCTCAAAGGGGCTGTTGCAGAAAATCGTCATGGTTATATAAACTGCTGAGAGAAATAAGCGTTCTTGGAAGAAAAAGTGACAGAGAGGAGTGCACTGTCAAAGGCCCTTTCCAGGACAGTAGCAGTACTGAATATGCATGTGCTAAATGAATGCAAGGTGGGAACCTAAGCAAGTATGTTGCTGGATGAACGTACAGTTCAAGAAGGTTTTTGTTTCTAGTGGACCTTCTGTAGAGTGAACTTCCATGCAAGATATGGAAGACTCATCTGTACCTCCCAGAGATGGCCTTGAATCAGGATTGAACTAAAAGTATCTGGGGCATTTAAGGCATTGCTATGTCAATAAGCTGTTGCCTGTTAGGGTGTTTGTGCTGCATGTTTCACTGTGATGTGTTATGGTGTAGCTAAAGGCACAATTGAAGTTTTAGGATTGTTCCTAGAAGGCTGGAGGTCTGTCTGGCATTCGTTCTTGCTCAGGGAATATTATCTATTATTAGTCCTTATTTGCATTGGACATTAACAGCCAGAATTTCATAAGCTATCCTGACCATCAGCTGGAACTGGATTTTTCAGAACAACCGGGTCACCATTCAAGTATCTAAATGGATTTTCGGAAATGCTCCATACCCAGCAGCTCCGGTCAGGTTGGTGCCCCAAGGACAGCTGCTGATTGCTGAGCCCCCTTGAAAGCCCAGTCTATGAATTCTGTGTGAAGGTCTTAGGAGGGAAGGGGACAGGTGAATGTCCTTGCTGTCAGGAGATAATCGCAAAATGCAGTGTGGATTTGTAGAAGTCCACTGTGTATCCTGTTCCCTCTTGCTTAATCCCTTACACAGCTTGATTGTGCTCTGTCCCAGCCAGCCATGTACCACAATGCTGGATTTTCCTAGAAGGTGTCACAAAAAGCTAGTTCATGTACTTCTTACTCCAGCTTTTTCTCCTGTGATGGTGCATGAAATGACTGACTTGCAGGTCTAACTTTTCTTTCATCTTCTTAATTGAGCTGTGATTTCCCTCCAAAAATAATCCTGGTTTTGCAGAGACCATAGGTCCCCTTGAAGCATCCCCTCACAATGAAGGCAGTGTTACCCGTGGGTTGCTTCTGTATCCTGGAATGTGTTGAATGCTTTCTTGGTCTTAAGGGTGAATTTTAGTTTGGTTTTTTGTGTGTGTGTGTGTGTGTGTGTGATTTCTAGGCTCCTCTTGCACCTTTCCATATGTATCAATTTCCATTTCCTATAGAAGAATCACAACCCAAACAATACCTTCCTGTTTTAGTTATTGTTCTCATATTACTGAATGACGGGGTCTGGTATGAATGACTTACAGAATCAACTGGAAACTAGTAAAGCAGTATTGACACGTGCTGAAATTCTCCGCTAGACAAGCGATCAAGTGGCATCAGAGTGGTGGGTAAAAGCAGGGGAAACAGATCAAAGGGATGAAAATTGATCCAAAATTTTCAGGTAGTGTCCGTGCTTTATGCTGAAAGTTTCTCTAAGCGTATCCAGCACTTCTTGTCTGAAAATCTGGAGAAGGGTTTTCTTGAGAGCATTTTAGTGCTAAGTTCAGTAACAGCGTGAAAACAGTCTCTCTTGAGACTGGCTCTTGGCTGTCTAGAAGATAGGCAGCCATCCAGAAATAAAATTTAAACTGTGTTTTACTGCCTCCTTTTCCTTCTACCTACCATACTGGACTCAAATTTGGAAGGAATGCTTGGCTTTTGCCCGTTACGAAACGTGTATACCAGGTCCCTAACACCACGTGCTCTTGCTCCTTGTGAACCAGAACTGCAGCCTTATTAGCAATTTCCCAACATCTTGTGATCAGGCGCCTGAAGCATCAGGCTTGGATCTGGCATTTGGTGTTCCAGGAGACTGCGTGAAGATCCACAGAGCCTCTGTTGTTGGTGATAAGGAGCAGTTTTATTCCTGTTAGCCATTTTATAGGCTACAAAGAAAGGAAAAAAAAAGTAATTACTGTGAGCCTTGATATAGTTTATAATGCTGTCTCTGTCAGATGATGTTGTTCTGTTATATATAATCATTAAATTATTAATCTGTAAGAGCTCTTACACCTTTCAGCTGCCACGGGTTAGTGGGAACCAGGATGAATGAGGCATGGACTTCATTATGCCTCACTGTTCACCTTCAGAGGAGAGGGTGTGCTACATCCTTTGTGGTTACCACCTTACATTTTGAGGAAAAAGCTGCCTTTGCTAAGCTTTTAGTGCTGAAAATTGAATCAGTGTTTATATGTGCTGGGTTCAAGGGGAGGAAGGACGAGGGACTGGAGCACCACTCCTCTGCTTGCTCTTTGCAAAGCAGAAAAGGGTAGAAATGTTGTTTTTCTCTGCAGTGTATTCAGCCTAGTTTCAAGCTGTCACAGAGCTGGGTGGAGACATTTTCCCCTTTAGATCTGGTGTAGAAAAGAAGAAAATCAAAATGGGACAGAGAATTGCTAACTTTCTTGAATAAACCGCAAAGGGGGACCTGCAAGGCTTGGTGCAGATCTTAGCCTGTCGTGAAAAGGGTGCTGGGTCTTAAAAGTTTCAGCAATTTCAGAAACTGTGCTGCTCTCTGAAATCATTTGTATGTGTTTCACTTTTGGGACACAGATGCTAGATATGCTTAAAATGCAAAGGTCGTTATTGGAAGCGAGGGTGGGACTTTGCAAGCAGCAGCTTTTATGAAAATATGCCCGTCTTGGGCTCTGCCGTGGTGCTCCATGGGGGAGGGAGAGGAGCAGCAAATGTACAAGGAAGGCTAGAGGTGTCTTTTGTCTGTGAGCTTAGGCTGGGGATGTCTCTCTGCCTTATGCAGCAAAAAAAGGAATTTGGGGGGCAGTGAAAGACTTGAGGGGTGCATGGAGCTGCCTCAGTTGCCCTTGTCCCCAAGGTGGTCCTTCAGTTGGAGACAGGCAGGAGGCAATGAGGGGAAAAAAAGGAAATTTTTAGTTTCATTTTGTAATCAAAAAGTGTGATTTCCTGGGATGGCTTGAACCCTTCCACATAAAGAACTCCAAACGCCTGGTTTTGCTCACAAGGGAAGAATTCCACTTTTTTTTTTTTTTTTTAATCCCTTCTTAAACATATGCAAATTATTTGCTTGAAACAGCAGAAAATTTGGGAGGGGACTTGTTTTAGCAGATGCGTTGGTTTGCTGGATTTTTTCACTCATTAGTGGGCTCCCTCAGACACATAGGTTTTATTGTATGCTTCCTTTAAAGGGTGACTGATGGAATTGAATGATGTATTCAGGCTCTTCCTCCCCCAGCTTCCCTCCTGCCTTTACAGCAGCTCGCAGAATATCCTATAGCACAGGCATTCACTGTTTCAGAACGGTGCTCATGCCAAAAACTGCTCAGATCTGGAGCTAGAAATCACCAGAAGTGAGAGCAAAAGTTACTGTAAACTCTAGGTGTGAAGGTTTGTGTCTGTAAACTGTGGCTGTGATGTTGAAAACACTGCTCTGTAAATGTTGACTCTATTGTTGAAGGCGGTGCCACATATTGATAGCAGAAGACTGAGCAATAACCCGTGTGTGTTACTTTGTCTTAAAAGTGAATTTCCTTGCTTGACTTCCTTAAACGTTGTTTTTATGTAGTCTGGACCTGTAGCGCTAAGATCTTTAGCTCCCGATTAAACAGTGCCAGTCTATATTAAATCCTCAGTACTGAATTATGCAGAGGGGAGTGAGCTGCTCGTTGCCATAAAGCGGTGTCGGCGGGACCCAACTTTCCAGACCAGGCGAAGCATAAAGCTTCTCCCAGCTGGGTTGGCCGCTGCTGCCGGAGCGGGTCTTGCAGCCGGCGGCTTGCTCTGTACGGCACCCCGGGGAAGGGCAGCTCTCCCGAGCAGGCTGCCGGGGAACGGGGTCCTCTTACGGGCTGCACACCCCGCACCCCAGCATCAGAAACCGGCACTTAGGATCCGTGGCTCAGCTGCCGATTTACTGCTTGGGCTTTAGTGCCAGCCATGCCGAAGTTTCATTGCCTGTAAAATGGGGGAATCTTATTTATCCACCTGCCACGTGTCCTAGCGCTTCTGCTCTGAGCTAGGTCCTGGCTTTGTGTAAGCTGTTAGTATGGGTGAATTCCCAGAGCCTGCAGATGTGTTCTGCATGCGTGGTGACTTTGTGTTGATTATAAGTGAAAAACCTCTTAACAATGGGTTGTAAATTCAGAGTTGGCTGTCAAACGTTTTATGCACCACTGTTGTTGCTGCTGTGTGACGCTGTTACACTTTCTTTGCAAACCAGCCTAGGCAAAACCTTGTTTAATCCTGGTTCTTCCTCTCTTTAATCCATGCAGTGAAGGGATCGTGCAGGTAACTGATTTTCCCTAAGATTTTAGGATCCTTTTGCTGAGCTGTGTAACGATCATACATGCCACAGCTACACGTGCAGCTTTGTCGTGGACATGATTCAGAATTTCTTTCTTATGTGTCTCAGCCTCAACCTATTTTTCATGTCGTTTTCCCTCTCTTTTTTATGCATTTGCATTAAGTAAGACATTCAGTGCTTGCAGTGCCACTTTCCTCAGAAATAACATTAATAGATCACTCTTTCTTGCTTCTTACTATATTTCATGCAGATCCTGCATTTTACTATTTGTTTTTTTCCTTCTGAGTCGTCATTTAAAATATATAACAGTGTAATACAATTCATAGTGCTCTTTTATCATGCAAATCTCCCAAGGCACCTTAGAATAAAATCAATAAAATAAAAAAGAAAATCAACTTAGTTCAGCCATGTGTTGAATTAATTCATTGTTTTTAAAGCAGAGCCAGGGGAGAAGGGCTTTTTTCACTTTCAATATCTTTTGCTCTTCAGCTTTGTACCTCACCCCATTTTATTCGTGCAGCAGTCAGTGCCAAAACGTTGATATTTTCAGCTATCTTTTAGATGGTAGTAATGTTGATCGTGCTCCCTGCTCCTAGACCAGCTTTGATTCTGTAGAGGCTACTTGCTATTTTATCAGATAGCGAGGAGGAAAAGCTTATGCTGAAATAGGTTGACTGTTTGATATCAGTGGGGGGAGGGAAGGAAGCCATCAAATTAACTCATAAAAGCTTTATTTACGATGAATGGACTTTTTTTCCCCGTCTGTCATTATCATCTTGTCTGTAACCCAGTGACCCTGATTATCATGAAGCTGTTTACAAGGTTTAGGTTAATTGGATTTCTTTAACTATTTCCCAGAGCTGTGAGGAGCACAAATACATTGCCGTGGAGTTCAAACAGCATAATGCAACCCAGTTTGCAAGGAGACGGGCTTCTTCCAAGAGGAAGTCGTTTTATTTCATACTCAACTAAGTGCATAGCAGCATGTATCTATCATTTGGCATAATATTAAATAACACCCTCTTTCATACAGATGTGTTCAGTTGCAACTTGTGTTTCCAATACACAAATTACATTTTGCATGTTCAGCAAGAAACGAGCTTATTTTCAATGAGAGGGGCTTTGAAATGTTTTTTTTTTCCTTCAGCTTGATAGCAGTTTCACTGGTTTTGTTTTTATATGAGGAATCATGGATAAAATAGCTGTGCATTGCATGGCTGCCTAAATAAACGAGACAGGAGGATGTAGTTGGGTGAGATCAGGACAGTACTTGTATACGCTTTGCTTTCATCTTCTTAGGATGCATGCTTATCCTTTAATGGCACAACATTGCACCCTCCAGGTGCAATGTGTAATTGCAGGTCTACAGATAACCGACTTGTTTTATGAGCTGTGTTTTTGTGAGCAAGCTTTCCTAAATTCTCCTTTAGTATTACTCACCCTCTTTTTCTCTTTCTTTTTCAGGCTTCTGTAGGCTCTGAGAAGCTGTTCTCCCCTGCAGGAAATAAAGGTAAGTGATCTGGAGAACTGCTTTCTTTACCTTAGAGCAAGAGGTTTGAGTTGTGAATCCGAATCGTGTGAATAGCGGGACATCAGTTTTGCGAGCGCCTTTAATTTTGCCACACACATTGTCATAAGATCAGCTTTACAGGCTTGTGATGATTAAGTTAAAATTTAGAGCTGCATTGTCTCAGTGTGGGGTATGACTTCTTCCCTACCAGTCAGCTTTGTAACAAATGTCTTAGAGGGATTACCGACAAAGGAGAAGTCAGACTTTACTCTAGGGGATATGCTTTTCCCTCTAATACAATCAAATCCTCATTTATTTTAAACAAATCAGTGTTTCACTGTTACCTGTATTATCCTTACAAAGGCTTGCACACCCCTCTCCTGCCACTACACACAGAGCATTTGTGTCTGTACGTCTCGGTTCTCCAAAACGAGGTGGAAGGTGCTCAGCGCGTTGCAGGGTTGTGGCTCGCAGCTCCCACTATTACTATTAATTGAGAGTTACCTGTGATACGTGCTGGGTGTTGCTAAGAGACTGCGCCGTTTCAGATTCCCCCTGGGAGGTACAGTGACATATCTCTAAATACACCAAGCCCTCTTTTGAGGGCTCGGTACAGCCATGAAACAGGGCTGCTCTAGTTTCATGTGTTCCCAGGGATAATCTCACTGAGATGGATACTGGGCAAAAATACTGAAGGAACAGCCTTGGAGAGGGCAAAGTGTGGTACAGGATGGAAAGCATGGCACTGGGAATGGTTCGGCTTTGTCGTGTGAGGAGGCTGGTGGTGTGGCTCTGAATGAATGTTCAGGTTGTGTGGCTGTTGTGCAGCGTTCCCAGCATGGAGCTGCAGAATAAAATCAGTTTAGAGCAATAATGAATACTGGGGACATGCAAATACCCCAAAGAGGAGAGATGAGGCCCATTAATAAGAAGTGATGAAGTAACCTTCTCGCATTGTTTCAAGAGGGCCAAGAAAGGAATAATTTGCAGTTGTGTAGGAGTAGGTGCTGGCCATGGAAAGGCGTTTTGGTGCTTGTGTGCTCCATCACCTGGATCCAGGCCCGGTTTATAGCTGGGCTCTTTAACAGCGGTAAGTATTAGGAATTCTCTTTCTTTCCAAGCTTTGCAGATCTTCAGTGCCAAATGTGGAAACGGATGACAAGCCCATTATGTTATTACATTTGCAGATATTTTTATGAAAGTATGCAGCTTTATCTGGGGGAAGGAGGGAAGTTTAAACAAATGGTGGGGAAGAGCATTTCTCTTCTCTCAGCCTTGGCTCGCTGATAAGGCAAACCAGATTGCCCAGACGGCACTGCCTCAGCAAAACAAAAATCTTGCCATCCTGCATAAATGCATGGCACAGAGATCTGCTGGAGAGGCTTATGTTGAAGTGTTAGCAGCTTTGTTGGCTCCTCCTCATGCTGAAGCCTGAGATCCCCCACCCCTTCATATCACAGAGCAGCTCAGCAACATGAGTTTTCAAAATACCTCCTTATCAGGAAGTTGAATGTGTGAATGCCTGTGAATTTGCTGTCTTGAAATTTGTGTTCACTGCTGTTTATATCTCTGTAACTTAAGCCTGTTCCTGTTTGGTTCGCTGTGTGTGTAGGCATTGCCAGCTTTGGGAAGCTTTGGGTTCGGATCATGATTTTTGTCTCGGACTTCTCTTTTACCCTGGCCCTGACCGGTGGAGCCTTGCTGACCGGCATGGGCTGCGATCGCGGGCAGGCTCTGCTGGGGGCTACCTCAGCGTTTGGCACTTGCGTTGAGAGGTGAGAGAAAATTGCCTCAGTGAGATTTTGTGCAGAAACCCAAACAGCGCTGAATTCTACCCCTCGCCCTGTTAGCACTCCCGCAACGCAAGAGCCAGATTTGTCTTTGGCACATGCAAATAAACGCCACTCCGGCACGACCAGGCTCGGTGATGCCATATGGCCGGGAGAAAGTGACTTTCAAAGCGTTGCGCTGAAATTCCTTTTGTGAGATAAGAGCGTTGATTTAAGGGCCGTGTTCTCCAGGGCTGGAGCCGTGGTGGCTGTGCGGGGAGGGGATTAGCTCAACACGGTTTCCTGATGGGCACACGCGTGGCGCACCATGTGCTTGTCCTCTCCCGTGGGCATTTGCACTATGCCCTTCTTTTGTAAACACTTGCGGTCTTTCTGGAGAAATATTAACTAGCAAATCTGCAGCATCCATGCTGCAACTTTTATTGAAGGTAACCAGGCTTTTAAAACACAATAAAGTGGATTCATTGTCTGGTGCAACTCCCCCTGTTCCCACAAACTTTCCCTGGGGATGTGTTTCGCCCTGCGTATTTGTTTTATGCCGTCCTAGTTTATCAGCAGCTTAGCAATGCAATTAAGTATTAAGATAGACAGGTTTCGCTTATTTGAAGCTGGAACAGCTGTAAAACGTAACCTTTGACCATATTTCACAGCTCCACAAAAGGCCTGAGGAGCAGCATCTTTTGTCTGGGGCTCTCTGGGTAACGTTTGTCTTTGCCCCCTCCCTGCCGGGGCCGTGGCGGCAGCGGTGCTCCTCCTTTTGACACCAGTTCATCTGCAACAACAGATGCACGGCGTAGATGTCCACTTCGGGGACCAGTCGCTATTATGCGACAGAGAGAGTTGTCCTGACCCGGGGTGACCTCGGTAGTCACAGCTGTGAAATAGGCTGAATGGGGCACTTTGAGCTTCCAGGAAAAGAGATTAAATCCTGTGTGTAAGGAAATAATAATTAAAAGTAAAAGCAGAGAATCCCCGATCCGCTCTGCTGACAGGTCTTTGTTTTCTGACGCAGAAAAGCATTTGTTTAGCCAACTTGTCGCTGCGGCACGGTTACAAGGGCATTTGCTGCTGAGGGCTGGGTGTTACATCCTCCTGGTGAATAAATCAATAAACAAATAATAAAGGTCTGTTTGCTCTCTCATGCAGCTCCTTTCTCACAGGAATCTCCCAGCCAGTCCTTTGCTTTTTCTGAAGAGCAAGTGCCATGCAGGGCAGGGGAGGCATAGGCAAAAGCCAAATCCATCCCTCTGTCTCCAAGTGGGTGGATGAGGCAGAGCGAGTGACGGTGATTGATAGGAGGGCAGATGTGTTGTGGGTCTGAGGAGGTGAGAGGGACATTCACCTCTGAGTCACTGGAAGGACCGCCGCCTGCCTGCTGTGATGATATTTTTAAGGCGGGGGGGTAGGATAGTTTGTGTTTTAAGGACTCGAGTGTTGCGTTCTCACTGCTGGCTCCCTCCTGCAGTGGGCTTCCCTGATGGGTCTGGCTGGAGGTGGTTGAGCTTTCTCCCACCGCTCCTTGCTGTAGACCTGCTGTATGCCAAGGAAAGCAGGAGAAGTGATGCCTTTTCTACCACAATAACCTTGCAGCTGTAGCCCGGGAGACCTGCTGAGTCCTCAGCGTTTGAACGCAGGGCCACTGGTGGGGTTAGGGTGAGATGGGCGTCTTAAAGTAGATGTTTCCCAAATGGCTTTAGCATTGGTCAAGGGCCCTGACGAGGAAAATCTCAATCACAGAGTAAGCAGAGGCTGGGCAGCAGCTAAGGTGTCTCTGTTCGTAACCCCAGGCAGGCTGTGGGTGTGGAGGTGCTGCCTGTAAGATGAAAGGGGTGTCCAGGAGTCCCCAGGGCATCGGGGGAGACACCCATGGAGGAGCCAAACCTGCACAGCCATGTCTGCCCTGCAGCCCCGGGGGACGCTGGGCAGCAGCAGGGGGACAAAGGCTTTGAAGTTTGTTGAAGCCAAGTACGTTGCTCCTATCTTTGGATCAAAATCTGGACATGGAGGGAGCAGTGTAATCCATCTGTCTGGTGGCACGGAGTGACTGGTGGGGATGCAGCTCTGCCCTGGGCTGGTTGGGGGCTCACTGAACTCCATGCCTCGATTTCCCCCTCCTGCAAAATGAAGACTAACGCTTGTCAGCCAAGTGCGCTGAGAGACTTAATTAATGAATGTTTATCAAGCGATTTATCAAGAGATCCTTTTAATGAGAGATTCCATAAACAGTGCAAGGCTTCATTTTCATGGCAATAATAAATGACAGTGAAAATAAGTCTTATCCTTCCCCCGCATGTGCACCCCCCAGGAAAAAAAGATTGCTTACCCTCCGCTCTCACTTCTCCCTGGGTTTCTAGGCAGAGGGCTTTGAAGTGCTATCTTTCATCATGAACTGTACACATTCTCAAAGCTCTAAAGCTCACAGGCTGTGTCTTATCCCTCTGACGAGAGGGAGGCAAGCTTTCTCGGCGTGCAGGTCATAATTGTCAGCCATGGGATGTGCCGCAGCCACCCGCCCCAGCGGGCTAATGCAGCTTATGGTTCTTTGAAGTTCCCTCCCTTTATTTGCTGTCCTCTTGACCACAAAACTGTGCCTTGGGCCAGCAAGAGAGATTTCTTGTTCAGAGACAACACTGAGCTCTGACAAGCACATCTGAACCAGAGAAGAACCCATGTTCCTCTGAGATCACTGCTCCATAATGTTGTTGCCTTAAGGGGACTGTCTCTCCTTTTTCTCTCTGCTGCTTCTCTTCTTTTTTTTTTCTTTTTTTTTTTTTTTTAATTCAACACTAAACTGTCACACTAAATCATTTTAAATGCTGGAACTACAAAACCTCCAGTGTAGGACATGCTGTTAAAAACTGATGGTTATTACTGTGAGATGGGGTGAGAGGGGAAAGGAGGGGCAGCAGGGCAGGGGCAGGACGGGAGGGCAGCAAGTCAGCTCTCCAGGAGGAACCTGTGAGTGCCCGGTGAAGCAGAAAACAACCTGAACACAGCTGAGCTCAAAATAACGTGCTTGGCACAGGTTTGCAGCAGCACAGCTTAACAGTCGCTCAGCGCTGACAGGGGAATCGAGCCCGGTGTCTCCTGTGCTCGCCGTACCGCTTGCGTGCTTTGCTCTGCCCCTGGTCCTGTCCCCCTGGCCCTCTCTCTCCAGTTGTCAGGGTCAGAGACTCCCTGTCTGGACTGGGACAGCATCTCCTGCAATCAAGTCCACCTCTCCCTTAGGGCCTATACCTTACTGTGCCGGGATGTAGAACTTTCCATCACAAGAAGATCTGCATAGACACAGAGCAAACGTCTCACAGCACCCAGTCAGGCAATTAGCTGTGTTTTACATGAATGGAGGTCAGGAGATATACCATAAATTTTCCCAGTTTTTCTTGCGTGGGGTCCACAAAGGGGTCTGAGATGCAGGAAAAGCGGAGATGCATCCTGGCTCTTGTTCTCAGTTTTATCCCCAGGTTCTGGTTACATTTTGATGAGGTCACCGTCTTGTGTGTGATTACCTGCACAGTCAGTGAACTTGAGGGGGATGATAATTTACAGCTGAATCTTTGGACAAGAGTCCGCCATAATTACAGGCATGCAAAAACTTCCACAGCAGCATCTGTAATAATAAATAAAAGAAGTAATGCATTTACTTAGATAGCAACCACATTGCTATGATTTATACAGTGCTCAGGATGCTCTGCAGCTGCTCTACTTCCCATGTTGCAGCTCTTGTGATTTTATCACAACCTTACAATATTCTGTGTTTTTCATGAAACTCAAGCCCTCAGAGGATTGTACAGGAATCTAAGCTTTAATTTCATTTTTTAAGCAAGACTCTAGTCTTCCTGGCTACAGAGAAAAGCCTGGAACCACGATGCTTCTGTGCCTCAAAGCCAGCAGGCAGTCAAAAAGAAGCCCAAATACTGGTTTTAACCTTGTTTAAAGATGGTTTGTGATTTGTAAATGCTTGGGGTTGGCGATGCTGGATACCCTACTGCTAAATCCAGCATGCGACCCCCATCCCAGCATCCTCTTTTCAAAAAGTTCTATCTGCTTTGTCACTGCCTGGATGAGTACATTAGCCTTCTTACATATGCACATTTATAATTATACAGTGGCCTGAGAAAGAGGAGGACTTTGATTTTCAAACAGTGTGGGCAACCGAGATAATCACCTAAGCCAGTTAGCCACATTTCAAAACAAAACCAAACACAGAAAATAGCGTAGTAAGTGCAGTCTTTCAGTCTTCTTGCAGTTTTCTGATTTTGCAGGCTCTGGAAAGCTCTCAGCCTTCTCTTTGGGAATCGGAATGTTCTCTCTGCCTCCCCTGTTAGCTATGTTGTATGTATTTATTAGTAGTTCAGGGTATAACCAACCCTATCCGTAGCAGCTGTCTGTGAAAATATGATGGACAAGTAGGAGAGACCATTAGCCTTAACCACACTGTCTGGTTAAGTTCGTAAAACTCAGTTAGACTGCAAAAGTGGATAATTTATTAACTTCAACACAAATTGAGTGTTGTATGCCTCCCAAAGTTAGAGCTGCCTCGTGCAAGTGGGCAGGTTTTGCCTGCACCATTTGCCGTGCGGTTTGCACAGCTATCTCCAGGTTTGTCTCCTTCAAGTGAGCCAGCATAGAGCTTTCTTTGTAGCTTCAGGCTGCAGCCAAGAGAGTTGAAAAGTTGAATTATAAACATTTCCAGGCCTTCTGGTTGGTATCTTGTGCTTTGTTTTGTTATTTTAAGGATGTGGGGTATGTTGCTGCATTCCTGTCAGTGGGATTAGAATGAATAGAAGCAATACTGTAGGAGATAAAATGTGTTTAATTATTTATTTGAGAATTACAGACTGAAATTGCTTTTTGATTTAAAGCATCCAAGTCATGGATATGTTTTTGGAGTAGAGAGAGGCACGCAGAAACATATATATGCACAATTACCTAGGGTAATGTAAGAAGTCTCTTTGCTCAACTGCCCTTCCTCTGCAGAATTTGTTCATTTCCTTAAAGATTTTAAATTTCAAATGCGGCTTTGTTAAGTATCACAGAAAGCTAACTGCATGCTGTGCCTTGCCCACCAAAACGTAAATAAAATAAATAAAGTCTTCGTTGTATAAATGTTATGAAGTGGGTGGTTTATTTTCTTTAATTATACTTTTTATTTAAAATAAACTATAAAAGCAAAATAATATATATCCTGAATGGGCCAGCACAAACTCGTATTGATTGAGTAGGCATATTCTAGCTTTTCTTGGTTCGTGTGAAAGTAGATAAAAGGACCATCAAGCTGTAAATCAGAAAAAAAAAGGAAAGGAAAAAAAAATAAATTCCTTCCAAATGCGTGTAGTAGTTTACATTGCCTAGACTTTTAAGGGATGTTTGAAAGATACCATCTTTTTACTCCTTGTTTATAGTTTGCTTATCTGTTTTCGTGAGTAGCAAAAGCCAAGCCAGTAAGTCTTAGCGCTGCTTCCAGCTGCTGTCCCCGATTGCAGGATGCTGGTGCAGGTTGTATCTCAGCCCCAGAAGGATGCCGTAGGGCGGTGATGTTAAGAGCAGCGGTTGCAACCCCCACAAAGCTATCGGGTCTTCTCGCTTCTGCTTTTAAAATGCCTCAGAGACATGTTTTATTCATGTAAGATTTTGTAAAGCTTCAGTTCCTGAGAAAATTAAACACCGGGTGTAAACCTGATTCCCTCTTTGTACGGACTAGCACTGCGGTGTGGGGCGAGAGGGGGTGTCTGGACCTCTGGTAGAGGTCGGAGCACACTGCGGCCATCCCGTCCCCACGCAGATCAGGCTTGCTCCTCACGAAGGAGAGTCCTCCTCCTCTGCAGCCCCCCTTGGCCCGGGCTGGAGGTGTGCGCCGGCCTAGGCTCGTGCTATTTTTTTAAGTTCTCCGATGCTCCTTTCCGTGCCGCTCTCCACCCCGTGCTCTGTGTTTCTGGTTCGGTGAAGCGGTTTGACAGGTTACCGATGGGCAGCTATCCTCTGCTGTGTAATAGCCCATTAGGGACTCCCGCGGACACGGTAACCCTGCGCTTGGTGCAGGTCAGCGGCATAAAACAGGGCAGCCTGAGGATCGACAAGTAATTTGACAAGGCGGTGGGGGGTAAGGAGGCTGGGGCGGGGGGAGCTGGATCTGACCCCAGGTCGGCTTGTGTTTCCTTCTGGGCAATCAATGGGAGTGATCAATGAGACCAGGGTGTGCCGTTTAATTGCAAATGGATCTGGTTACTCTTTTGTGTGCAACGCTGGCGGGGTCTGTAAGTCCCAGCAAGGCCCCAGCATCCAGCAGCCGAGACTTTGGGAAAAGAGGATGCTCTCAGCATCCCCCTGCTTCTCCCTCTCCTCCCACCACCGTCCCCAGAGACCAAGGCCTTCTGCCCGGGACAGGGACGTGGCTGATGAGTCCCAGTCAGCCTGTATGGCGAGCAGTGGGAGTCCATGCTATGTTTCAGGGCTGGGGGGGCGTTGTTTGGGGTTTTTGTTTGGGGTTTTTTTTCCTGTTAGCTTCATTTGAAACCACTGCTGTAAGCTCTCCGGTCCTGTCCCGTGGGAGGGGAGGAGGGAGGCCAGGTTTGGGGCTCACTTTCAGCCCACGGGGTTCCTGCCATTTTCTCCTTTAATAACCGCGCGAGCCATGCACGCATGTGCTCGCCACTTCTCTCACCTCCTTGCTTCACTGACCATCCTTCCTGCTAACAAGGGCTGAACACAGTTCCCCGTGGAGCCTGTTAATGTTGCTGCCGAGCTGCCCGGGGACTCGCAGCGTGAGGCTTTCCTTCCATCTCTGCTGCTCTCTGTGCTCGGCCCCAGCTCCTGGGCTCGGTTCAGCCAGGTAAAGCCATACTGACTCCATTGACTTCACTGGATTTATTTGGGTTTACACCAATGTATAAGAGAGCAGGACTTGGCATAGTGTTTGTGTTTGCACGTCTGTGTTTCTGAAAAGGATACTTGTTCTAGTTTGTTGGGGTTTTTTCCAAACAGTAAATATTTTCTTGTAAATAGCTGGGACAGAAAAGTGACTGCAGTGCTTTTAGTTCATTTATTTGCTTTAAATTGATGGCAAAGTCTTACAGGAGGTAATAGGAAATTAAAAGCTTTCTATATTTTTTTTTTTAATCGTCCTGCAAAATTTATTGCAGAATTATATCCCCGCTCGGGGATTCTGTCGGACAGTTCAAAAAGCCTTTGGAAAGGTTCTCGTTCGCCATTAAATTTTAAAAGTTATTGAAGTAATTTTTATGGAACCCTATTAAGTTTCTGAAGAAACATATTGGTTTCATCACTAATAAATTCTTTAAGGCTTACCCATAAGGGAATAGTCAGACTTCCAGATCTCTCTCCAGTGAAATGGACGCTAACTTTTTGCCCTGTTGGAGATACATTCTTAAAAGGTATCAGCGAGGTGAGCAGCAAAGCTGGGAAGGCCTGATTGCACCCAAATACATCACCTAGCACTGTGAGATGGTGGGTTCCTCGCCAGTCAACCCACTAGAGTTTGGGTGGAGATTTTAGGAAGGAGGAGTTTGTTTGCTTTAAAAGGTGAGGAAGGAGAAGATTGCAGATGGATCTATGCGGATAAATCCTGGGGTGGGGTTAAACTTAGACCCCGGCATCTGTTTCTGAACACCGTCGTGTTCGGGAGAGGTTGCAGCCTTGGAAAAGAGGGACAATGCCGCCTGGAAGTCCCTGTTTCTCAGGTTCTCCTGGTGCTTTCAAAATAACATAAAATAATGTGTTCCCTGTGCTTTTCCACTGCATCTAGAAAAGCACACAGAGACTTCCTCCCAGTGAAAGGAAAGTATCAAGCTGGCTTTGTGCTTAACTTAGCGCTCACAAGCGCCTTTCGTATGCAAGCACAGAGCCACCTGATGAAAAGCGAATGGGCTAGGAGGGAAATAAAATTGTGTAATTGCCAGTTTCCTTCAATTCCGCTCGCTCTCCCATTTTGCATAAAGGAGGCTATTTAAGTCTCAGCTGGAGTGAGGTTTGGCAATAAGCAGACGTCTATGAACCTGCATCTGCTGCTGGTGTCTGCTTAGTTTGTTCTGTATTTCCATATTTATTGATGATCCAGTTTTGAGAGAGATCTGTCTCCTGAATGCTCCCTGTCTCACAGCATGAAACCCGTGGAAGAAGAGTTTGTCCCTCCAGGCCCATGAGTCCTTGTCCTTGTGGGAAGTGTAGGACTAGGCAGCATCGCCAAAGATCACATCAGAGTTTGCAAACCCCCCTCCAACTGCATTGACTCACGAATGTTAAACTGCAAAAGCAAAGCCAGAGCCTGCTCCCTGGGAAGCTATCCACAAAGCAGGGTGGCAGAAAAGGGCCAGCCTTGTTGGATGAAGCAGCTAACATTTTAATTTTCTCAGTACTATGTGATTTGGCTTCCAAACAGCTAAGCTGTCCCCAGCCAGTTGCTTTCCTACATGGCTGGCCTTCTCTGGGCACAGTGAGAGATGCTCACAGTGCAAGCTCTGCAGAGGCAACCTGATTTAATACAGGCTTAATGGCAGGAGGAAGAAATTTACAGTGTGAGCATTGAATGTTTATACAATAATGAACGTTGTCATTATTTTTATTATTGAACTGGTCTTTAAAACTGAGCTAGAAACCTGAAACCAACGACTAGAATCTGTCCATCACATTCTGTACTGATCAATTTAATAACCAAAGTGGAGCAGATTATTCTATACCTTTCATTGGATCAACGAAAAAATTCTCTGAGCATAATGTGCCTTTTGGCATGAAATATTTTTGCATTACAGGCCAGTCTCTGGACCCTTTATGTCATTCCAGCAGTGCATGCTGTAAAGCAGCCTTAAGCAGACGTCTAAGGACTCCCGACTGACAGTGGCAGCATAGTCAGCCAGGCTTAGTCCTGAGGCCAGGGCAGAAAAGGGCCCAACTCCAGTGGTTGTGAGTAGCGGAGCACCCTTTTGCAAGCCATGCGTTTGGGAGTAATTCAGAGACACTCTTAAAATGCTCCACATGGTGATGTGAGCTGTACCAGAAGCTTAGATGCCTCTGAGAGCCTGTGTCAGTCATCTCAAGACTGGTCCAGTGAGAAATACTGCCTGGGCTATACCGCTTGCAGTCTCCCCCAAGAATTGTTTTAAACTGAGAATAGGCCAGCATGGCTACATCCAGACCCGGATTTTGAAAATATTGCCACAGAAGCTCTCCTCTCCTCCTATCCCTTCCCCTCTCCTCCCAACTGTTAAAAGAGGACTGGGTCCAGGTTTTTGGCCCAGACCCGTGCCTGCTGCATACATTTCCTCCACCAAATGGACACAACTGTAAACCTCTTTCTGCATCATTTCCTGCAGGCCGGTACTAAACATGCCACCCAGGTGTCCCCATGTAGAGCCACTTCTTGCTGCGTCTGCTTCTGTTGCTGCTGGCGGGCTTGCCTTTGCATGCTCACGGCAGGACTCCCATCACAGTGTGTTAATTTTAAACAAAGAGTGCGTTTTGATTTGGGAGGGTCTTTCCCATCAGGTCATATCAGAGTTTCTCTTAAAAGGGAAGGCTGGGTTTTGTTTTGTTTTATTTTCCCTTTTCCCCTCTTTTAATATGATCCCTGCAATTTTGTTTTTACTGAAATATTGACTGGCAGCATTGCAAATTGCCTGCACGCAGACAGGAGCTTGCCAGCACTTTCTTACTCAGCTAGCCGTCAAGGTTGTGGATTCCACCACAAGCAGTGCCAGGAAAGCTGTTGATCAAAAATATTCCTAACATCTGTGAGTCCTCTCCATCCAAATGAGATGTAGTTACATTCTCCTTTTCCCCACGCTCCTTCCAAAGTGTTGCTTCAGACACCTAGAAAGCCCTGGTTGCAAATCATAAGCCGATCTCTGTTTGATTTGCAGCTCCGTTTCCAGCTCTGTTGAAATCCAATATAAACTCCGAAGTGCCCTTCCCCCAAGTATAATACGTGAAAAATATCAGCCTCCAAACGGAGAGCAGACAGGGTGCATTTCTTTGCCCCATAACTCATTTGATCCAGATGCCATCCCATGCTGTCTGTAGCCGCTGTGGTCACAAGCCAACAAGGAGGGTCTTGTGAGAGCGGCGGAGGGAGGACGCAGCTCAGAGCAGGCTCCCAGGCGTGCCTGAAGCCTCGCACACGCAGACACACGCGTGTGCGCGCACACGCTAGTCTGCCAGCGCGAGGAGGGGACTGGGGGCAGGGGGAAAAACCTGATTTCCCTTCCACCCTGTTCCTACCACCACCACCAATTCACAAGCCAACTATTAAATAATTAACGTGCCCAGTGGGGCAGGAGGAATCAAAAGCTGTTGTGTTCCCAAGTTTTCTCTGGCTCCGAAAGGCACGGCTCGCTGTGTATTCTGGCACCTCGGAGCGGGTTTTCCTCCCTCCTTCGCCTCCCCCTTATTATCCCGTATGTGTGCTGGAGAGGGAAGTGGCGTTCCCAGCCCAGCGGGGGATGACTGTTATTTCAGACTAGCAACAGGGGAAAAGGAACAGCCTGTTGCCTGATTGATGTTTGTTTTTTGTGGACGGACACCAAAGGTTCATTAGAGACGGAAGGTTTGGGAGGAGGGGGGCGGCGGCAGGGGAGACGCTCGCTCTTAAGGAACTATTGTACCCCTGTGCGCTAACCTGGCTCTGCACTTTCTTTGACTTCTGTGAATGTCTCAGCTGTACCATTTTGGCCCCGGCGACTTTCGGAAAATATACACGCCACAGAGGTTTCAGTGAAAGCTCTGCGATGAGGAGGTCAGGGGAAAAAGGAAGGGGAGGAGAGAACAATGCAGTAGGTTTTGCTGTAATTAATTTCAAATGTGCTGCTCATCTGTTCTCCTCGGGTTTCAAAGGGAACGAGGGCAGTTTGCAGGGCTTTTCCTACCACATCTGCGTCTTTCCAGAGGCAGGGATGGAAAGGCATCTTTCCTTCCATCTGCGGGTTTGACCAGTCTGGCGACGTGGAGCGCTGAGTGCAGCACAAAATGATGTACTGTCCAGAGGGAGAGGAGAGAAGGATGTAAAGAAGCTTCTCTTCTTACCACGTTGAGTAGGTGAAGCTAGAGAGACTGAGGAGTTTGGTATTGGGTAAAGCAAATTTCTCTGCAAAGAGTTAATAGAGCACATATATTTAAATAACAAATGTTATTTCCTACTGTTGTTGGTCCTGAAAAGCTTCCAGGTTATGGTGCAGGTGAACTGTGTGGTTACAAGGCTTTTAAAGGTTTGGACCAAACCCTGACTTAATCTCTTGCTGACTTTGCACCTTTGAAAAATCTCCCTTTGTATAATTGTGTCGGGAACCAATAAGTTAACATTAAACCTTTGGTATTATGGCATCTTGAGTAGAAACAGTTCCTTCTGATTGCCGTTTATCAAATCTCATCTGTTGGACTGTGCTGTATGACAAAAAAGGGGCTTGGCATCTGCCGTAGGGCATTGTCCTTGTGTCCTTTGCCTTCAGGTCTGAGTATCAATGAAGTCACACGATTGCAGCAGTAAAGAGAAACGAAATAGGCCTGTTAGATTATTGACTTTACTCCCCTCAACAAGATATCCAGATGCTAATTTGATAGCCCTATGAATCTTAGCCAGAAAAATCAGTAAAACAGAAACTTAAACTATTCTAAATTACTGTTAGTGCTTTAACAGCTCTATTTTCAAATTGCTCTTTGCTTAGAAGCTTGCACTGAACCCTGGAGCTGGTGGATAATGACCTCTTGTTTAAACACATGGCTACTTTATGATCCTTAGCTCTTAGAAAAACCAACCTCAATATCGGATGGTGAATATTTCTGAAGTTTGGCCGTAAGGAAAACATTTCTACAGAGTGATTGAAGAAAGTGTTCTCTTTTCTGGTCAGAAACTAATTCAGTGCAGCCACAACACGCTGAATACCCCAAAAGTACTTGAGGTGGGCTCTTGTTTGTGATACAGTCCTTCTCCAGGATGCCAGTGCCGGTAGGTGACTAGTAGAGCTTGACCATATAGTGATAAATGTTTCTGTGGTTCTTTGGAAGGTATGTAAATACTGCAGTGGTGTTTCAGACTGTGTGAAGTCATATGCCAGGTTTTGTAGACTTACAAACTAAATAGACTTTCTGGCACTGCTGTGGGACTGGCAGCTGAAAAACTGTTCAGGTAGCATGTCACCAAACATATATGCAGAAATCACTGGCTGCTGTGCATGGGGAGGGTAAGGCACATGCATCTTGAAATTACTTCAGTGCAGGTTGTGAACAGACGAAATCGATATGGAGAAACAAAGAAATGGGGAGAAGCCTGGAGCTCCAGAGTGTGGCATATCTGTAGAAGACTGCAGGGACTTCAGACCTTTTTCTCTATAAATTACTTGTGGAGGAAAGGGAAGTCACATTTGGAGACTATTCAAGCCCACCGCCACCCCCTCTTTGTGGAAAGAAACCCATATGAGAAAGGAGGGACATCTGAGTGAAGTCCAAGTTTAATTTCCTGGTCCTCCTCCATAGGAAGAAATATCCCTTCCTTTTAACTCTTGAACAAACAACTGCATTGGCCACATCATAGCAAAGTGTCCCTTAGATCACATCCAGATAAACCTGGATTCCAGCATTTGCTCTTAGCCATGGATGTTTCTGTACCTTGTGTTTGCCAGCTAATACAGAAAAGGACCAGTACCGAAGGTCTGTGCAGAAAGCACATCTATTCCTCTGCCTCCTAACTCCCTGCACACAGGGAGCAGCCATAACAGCACTTCGGAGCGCAGCAGGGGTGCTTTGAATTCTCGCTCTCGAGCCTTGGCCATGGCTTTCCAGCTTGTCACCTCTCCCTTCTTCACTTTTGGCAATAAGGGAGGAAGAAAGGCGGATGGCACAGCTGGAGAGGGGAGGTGGAGAACAAGCTGCTGTCCCAGGGCTGCAGTTCTTTCCCTACCTTCCAGGAGGGCTGCTGTCTCAAAGCACCACACAGCAAACCCAGCTTTTGCCAACAGTGCCCTGGGGGGTCCTTGCCTAGTTAGACTTCTTGACATGTCAATTGTAAGGCAAGAGATTAAGGTATATTGTTAGCCTCAGCATATTATGATATTTCTCTCCGAGGCCGAGGATCAGAAAGTTATTGTAGAGGAGTGTTTTGTTGAAGAATAAAAGCAAAGTCCCACAGAGAGTTTTGCAGGTCTGGCTTTTTGTTCTAGCACAAAGCTTTGTTCAAACATTGGAAGGTTTCTGTGTGTTGGAGAAGGTAGAGCTTTCTGCTGGTGTTGTAAAGCTAAATCTCAAAATCCGGGGCAGAAGACAGGCTCAGCCCCTAGCCTGGCCCATCAGGCTCTGGGACTGATACAGCATTTGTAAAACCCCCCGTAAAGCAGGCAGAGCCACCCACTCCTTGGCATCCCAGGAGGCGGAGGGTGCAGGTGCATGGAAGCCCTTTATTCTCTCTGTCCCACAGCTCCGGTGCTGGGGCACCGAGGGAGCCACCGAAGCACACAGAAGCGGCAGATGTGCCTGCCGTCCGAATGACTCTCATGGGTGCTTAATAAAACCACGGGAATCAGAATTTTCTTCTCTTTTTATTAGTTACAAATGATTTTTCTCTCCTTTAAAGGATTCCCACCACCTGTTCTAGTCAGCCAGCAAGGTTTGCTTTAAAAACCCATCTTGCTCTTACAAGGGGAGAGGGAGGGCTGGGGTGTTATAGGCACCTCAGACCGCTGAGAGTTTGTCTTTGGAGATTCACAAGGGAAGAGCAGGAACAGGGAGTGCAGTGGGGAGGTATTAAATGAGGCCCTTTTGTTTCTCTCCTTGTAGAGCATAAAAACGCCCAAGGCATGAATACTCTGTTCAGATTACTCTTGAACATTTAAATGTCTGTTCTGGTAATTTATAAAATGAAGGGGTGGGAAATGCCTTAGATGAGGAATAAAAGGGAGACCTTTGCCAGCATCCAGCGTTGGTAACAGGGGAGTTGTTCTCTGCTGCTGTGGGAAGAGGGGGAGAAGTGGATTTATCTTGTGGATGCAGCAAAGCTTTAGTCCCTGGAGATGTGGTGTGGCATCGGAGAGGCCAACTGCTCTCTCTGTGCCTTTTTCCTCCTTTCATGATGGGGAATATCCTTGGTTCCTTCCTGCCACTCTTGGTTGTGTTTGGTCTTAGAGGAGGCCGGGATTTTTCAGAAACGTGCAGCACCTAGCGTAAGGGAAATCTGGCTTTGGTTTTAATGAATTACTGGGAAGAAACATACTCACTCAGAGCAGCTACTCCAAGCCTCCGGCAGCCTGACAGCTCTGGGGAGCGAGTGCGGAGTTTGTGGGAACAGCCCAGCTCTGAGCCAGCCTGCCTATGACACAGAAGGCTGGGGAGCAGTTTTTTGAAAACACAGGAACACGGACTGTCTGCAAGGGGTTATTCGATAATTTTCCTTGCTTCCCGTGTCTATATAGGAAATAATGGGTGCTTTGTCCCTCCTGGCCTAAATTCTGTTTGTGGAGGGATCATAAGGGAGGGTGTGATAGTCCAGTCGTTTCCATTAGCCATGAGCATAACCTGTAACAAACACACTATTGCTTGAGTTTTTCATGTGACAATTATCCCACTGTGAGGTCCACAACCCTGCCATGGACCAGTGGTACTGTTTCCCATCCTCTGGGAACAAGCACAAGCCTCTGTGTAAGATGAAGAGATGCTGTTGCAATTTGGTTAGAGCCCCAAGAAAACCGAAATGGATATGGCCAGGAAAGTAAGAAGGCAGGGCAGAGGGATGAGGATGCTGCGTGGTGTTACGTGCACTACAGCCCAGCCGGACAGGTTTGTTAGCTTCTGCAATGCAGTGTCCCAGTCCTGCATTGCTGTGGTGTAAGGGCCCTTGGTCCTACAGCTTCATCTGTGGTCCTTGCTACAATTGCATCTGAGAGCTGAACAGGGCTTACCATCTCCCTTCTTGTTACAGCAGAAAACTAGTGGAAAGGCAAAATACTAGACTTGGGATTAGTATCCTTACTTCAAGCCAAGGGAGGAAGAAGCTAAAATGGAGAGATGTTGGAAACTGATGCCCCTTCCATTTTGTCTGTAATTGTGGTTATGTATCTGTGTAGGTTCCCCACTACTGATAGTGCAAAGTAAATATAGGTCAATTCACTGTTAGCGTGAGGAATCGGGAGGATGGTGTGGATTTTATTACTTTCAGATATTTGGGCTAGAGGCTCTCATGCTGTCAGAGCTGAATCAAACTCTCAGCCAGTTTGCACGCAACATATGTGATAGATTTTGCAAATGAATATGTTAATATGGGAGGAGGTGGTTCCCTGAAACTAACCGCTGGCAGTTTGGAGTGTTGTCCTCAAAAACAAAACCATATTGTGTCCTCAAAAACAAAGCCAGTGGCACCAGAACTTGGATTCTGCCCATTGAGAGTTGAGGCATTTCATTTGTAGTCATTGGATTGATTAACCATTTGGGGTCCGTTAGAACAAACGCATTTCTTAAAAGAAGGAATCTCTTCCCTGCAAGGATCTATTAGGTAATCTCCAGTTAGTTTAATATGACCAAAGGTGCCTCAAACCATTGCTGAAAGGCTGAGTTGAGGACCTGCATCATCGCTACCACTTCTTTGTGAGCCTCTTTGGTGCGGAAGCTATAAATTGCTTCTAACTGTGCTGAGATTTCCGATCAGTCACAAATACTTACTATTTATGAGCCTTGCCTCATGTAGAGGGCAGCACTCCTCCAGCCTGGGTGATCTGGAGTTGATGGGGAGCAGGTGGCTTTGAGTAGAGATACAAAGGCTCAATTCTGACTTCACAGAGAACTGCTTGCAGGGAAATACTGTTACAATGAGTGAAAGACGTTGTCTGCTGCGCTAATGTGGAGTGGAAACTCTCAAGAATTCGCTTGGACCCCACTTTCCCCTCCTAATGTGCAAGAATCTGGGATTACAGGAATTTGCCAAACTCAAGTTGCTGCTTAGCGCTGGGCTTCTGCTTGTTTGTGTTTCTGCTGTTTGGAAAAACTGTGGCATGGAGAGGACTTGAAGGAAAAACTTACAGTGAATTCAATAGGATTGTTGGTACACATGGCAAACATGTGAAAACAAGAATATGAATTATGCAGCAATTACTGTCTTGGAAAAGTATCTGCAGGCTAAGCCCAGATACTTGTCTCTTTCTTTCACCCAATACTGAAATAGAAATGTGCAGCAGCTTTGCATGAAGTAATTCCTGCGATTATACTTACAGATGTCTGAGTCTGTACTTGTTTGGTGCCTAAGACAGAGGTTAGTGCTGTGGCAGTGGCTGCCCAGTTCCAGCTCAGAGGGTAACAGGGGGATTGTGAGCGTTGCAGCTGTGCCTGGGAGGTGGGAGAGGACAGAGCCATGTGCTGCTGAGGCTCCCGGCAAATCCCATCACCAAGAAAGCCAAATCCATCAGTTAGTAGGGCAGTGAGTGCTCTACGGAATGACTCTCCCTCACTGTAGTGAATAGTCCTCATGCATGTCGGAATCACAGGTGTCTTCCGTGGCCTTGACAACCTGCAGCTTAAGGTACTGCTTCCATCCAGCAGCCTTGTAGAAATTGTTGTGCTTATGCCTAACAGTCATTGCAAGGCCACCACCATGGGTGTAAAGGGACTCTAAGGAGGCAGCAGGAAGAGGAGTGAAGAGCAAACATTTGGGTTTATAGTCTTGAGTTACTGTTTCAGGCTTTTAGCACATTCAGGCTGGCATTGCAGCAGCCCGTGCAGCCTTGCACCATCCAGCACCCTCCAGCCTTGTGAGATTTCTTTCCACAGCCATAAACCCTCATGCAAGAAGAGATTCAAGAGTACCTTTTCGTTAATAGGGTGTGATTCCATTGCAATGCACTACACGATGTTCCTCTGTTAGATCTTACTAGATGCCAGATCTCACATTATCCTCAAGCATTTCCGGCACCAAAGGATTTCCAAAATTTCTACTGCCCATTGAAGAATTCACACTTCATCAAAGGAGAAAGCTGTAAGGAGCTTTACAGCTGCATTTCACGCATTCTGAGATCATGCTGAAGGAGTTTGCCTTCTGTGGTGCAGTGAAGTACTCTTTTCTTTGCCTTACTGCCGACCAAGCCACTTTTCCTGTTTTGAAGGAAAAGCTAATCATCCCTCATATTTTCCTTCTTGGGCATGCTGCGATGCTGTCCTTTACATGCTGTTGCATTCTCAAAGTTTGTCTCCTGTTGAGCCAGGTGAGGTGGAAAAGATTTTTCTGAAGATTTTGATGCAACAACTTCCAATATGGGGAGTGGAAACACAATCACAATTTCTCAAGGATTGAGAAGTTAGAAACTGAAGAAAAGCTCCTGTATTGTAAAACTTTTATTATCAGTAGCTAATACATGTGATTCAACACCCCGTGTGCAATACAGTCCCGTTTTCTTGATCATTATAGTGGGTGTGCTTAAAGGAGGAGTGGACTTTTTCAATCTTAAAAAGCAAAGGGCCATCTGTGGCTTCCTAATGCTGTTTACAAACCTTTTTTGCCTGTGCTGTGCTTGTCAGTAGCTGTATTTATTCATTGCTCACTCTGTGAATTAAAACGTTGAGGCAGGTCCTGACATGCTTCTTCCAGCGCATCCTTTTGGAGTGAGTATTTGGTTGCCATAGGGACCAAATCCAAAGGGCACACACCATTCAAGTAAATGTTCCCTGATTAACAACTTGCAGCTTGTCCCTTAAATATTTTAATTATCCATGATGAAACTTGAAATGTTGTTGAATGTATTCAGTCTGTTAATTTCAATATCTCATTTTTTCTTAAGATGCCATTCCAGCAGCTCTAGAGCTGGATTTTGACCATGCAGATAGCAGTGAAGTGGGAGACCTGCCTGCTCCTGAGCTTGCAGGAAAATTCTTCCAGTTCTTCATCTTGACCCTAGATTCTCAACAAAGTTAATGGAAAGAGGTGCTGCTGTGTAACTCCCAGCAAAATGGAGGCAATTTAATAACAGCTAAGCTTGTTGGTTTAGAGTAGTAATGTGCTGCTAATAAATCGAAGGGAGGGATCTGCCTGGAAGGTGCCTCCTTGTGCCTGGGAATGGGGAGAGAGGGCAGTGGGGCGGCTGAAGGGTATGGGGAGCTGCTGGTTGGAAAGCACTGGACCCATTTGACAAGCACTCAATCTCAAGCATTGTTTTCCCAAATTATAAGCATATTAGCACTAACGTGACAGCAGTTACTGAACTGTGAGGGCTGGACTTAACAAATAAATAAGACAGGATTTTGCTAATTTGTGCATGGTCAGTCACTCCTTTCAGTTCCCGTTTACCCAAGACTAAGTCACCTTGCAGCAGAACTTTCCATTCTCATAACTCCAGCCATAACATCAGGTATGGAAGTTACTGAGATGGTTTCTAAACAGTTCTGTTTGCCAGCCTTTAATATCTTTCAGTTCTGACTCTCCTGGGCCAGAAAAGCAGCTCTGGCACTTCAAATACTGATTGCACACAGGCACAGTAGGTCTTTTTCTGCAGTTTTCTGACATCTAGCAAAGAGCACTGCAGATTTAAATCCATTAGAAATTATTACTGCTGTCTTTGTTATCCCTGAAAATGTAAATGGCAGAGTTTAGCATAGAGCCTCCTAAACAAAGTACGATGTGCTGAAACAGTGGGTCTGGTAGGCACAAAGCATGTGGGGAACGGACAGGTTTTGTGGCTCCTTAGCTTTAGCACAGCTCTACAGGTGAGTTTCCTTCCACGGCATCTTTAGCCCTCTGCACCAGAGCCACAAGTTCACTCTGCAGTCGTGGTTCCTGTAGGAGATGTTCGCTGGCTTCCCGCGCTGCACAGCCAGCTTGATGCCACCATATTTCCATGAAACAGGATCTGCCTCTAGCAGAACCTGCAGTAGCCTTCAGCTGAAACGCTCTTTGCGCCTGCTGATGTTAGCTGAAGTCCGACAGCTTTTCCTGCTTTATGCTTGGAACTGAGGAGGCCAGGTCCGTCACAGCTGGTTTCAGGCAAATCTGGATCCCCTTGCTGTTCTACATTGAAGATCAGTGGTTTTGAATGGTGTCATTTAGGAGCCTAACAGAATGTGTGGAGCTCAGCCTTTGAGTTCTGAGGAAAGAGGATCCCACACACTGTTACGAGCAATTCTCTGCTCTAAGTAATGCTCACTCATTGATTTAAGTGGAGAGATGTGATTCTTTGTATACTTATCTGTAGACTCAGGAAGGGGTGAAAATGAAAGAGGATTCTTTGCCTTTAAATTTTGGGTTTATATAGGGTTCTCCTCTGCCCTGAAAAGCCACTTTGAATCCATATGCATCTATCCAGGGGCCAAATTTGGATGTGGGTTGGGGGGGGGGGGGGGGCTGTTAAAGGCTCTGTCGTGTGCCTTTGTGTTTCCAGTAAAAATGTTTGGAAAGCCAACCAGGAGCACAGAATTTGACACATGTGGTCATCTACAGACCAGAGATGAGCCCTCTTTCAGGAGATGTGTGTAGGATGTTGGATTTTGAGCTAATGTAGTTCACATGAATAGCGCATACCACATTCCAAACAAGAGATCACAACACGATTTGATCTTTCTAACTCCAGTTACAGTCTCTGACCTTTAGGGAGGAAGAAAACTGTTGTCTGGGCTCTTTCTGCCTCTGCTGCAGTGGGGAGTAGATATTCTCCCTCCCTCCCTTTTATAAAAGCTACTTGTGTGGCTGGCAGTGGAAAGCCATGGTGAGATCCCAGCAGTAGCGCTGCCCCTCTGCCTGCTTGTTTTCTTGCATTGCCTGATTTGGTGTCGTTTTTCCGTGCGTATGCTGAGCCTTGGCCAAGGCTGTTTCGACATATCCAACAGTGAGCCAGCAAGGGGAAGAAGCAGTAATGTGACACCCATCGTAGACAGGAGCCAGTGCCTGCAGGCTGAAGGACACAGTATGAACTCATCTTGATTAGCTTTGTGGTGTGGGTCCATCACCACTTAATTGGCTGCCAATAGCTTCCCTAATGAAGGATGATGGATGGCGCTCAGGGGCCTGCTTGAAGGGGCCAGCCGATCAGAAGCAAGGATGCGTGCAGAAATACAGCTCTCACCTGGAAAGGACATGGGAGCTAAGCGACACGGCGGCACTCCAAGAGCCTGAGCACGGATGATTCCTCTTTTCCTTGCATCAGGACAAGCATCAGTTGTCTTCCAAGGCAGAGATGGGAATTTCTGTGGCCCTGCGTACGCTTGGCTGGTTAGGGTAATCATCTCCTGTTCCCAGCAGAGATGATCTGGTGTTTGAGAATGTTCTTTCTTGCCTTTTTCTGGTTTTGGTTAGCAAGTGTGCTTTCTCAGCCAGCCGTTGACTTAACTTCTCCAGGCTGGAAGGTCCGAAAGGTCATTCGCACTCTCCGTAACAGTCTCACTTTCTGATTTTACTTTAAATGATTCTTTGGGAGTTTGGACTTCTCTGATGTCATTAAAAAAAAAAAAAAAAAATCAAAACCTTCATAAGACTGTGCAGATGAAACAAAATTGTTGTCTTAGCCCACACAGGGTATTATGCAGCCTGGCAGATCCCTTCCTTGTAGCAATAAGAAAAGGATTTGGCATTTAACCTCTTGAAATTAAACCAGAGTGTGAACTTCAATAGTTCAATCTTATCAGGGCTTTGCTAGAATAACAAATTGTGAAAAAATGTAATCATGTCTCCAATGTGACCTTGGCAGATCTGCCTCTGTGATGTGAGAGAGATTAGGTAACTCTAAGCAGATGTCTGTTTATTTTGAAAATAATAGTTATAAAATCATTTTTTTCCCCAGTTTGTTTGCACTGCCTGTGAAAGATACGACAGAGAGAATTGTGGTCTGCATGGAGCTCTCTGTAACAAGCTGCTCTATTATGCTGAGCAGTAATTGCTCTTGGAGGTTTGAGTTATCGATCTATTGGTGGGGGTTCAATTTCAGTGTAAAGACCTGTGTTCATGATTTAATTGGAGTGATTAATAACTCACTTGCAGGCTAGATGGGAATCAATACGGATTTCAAACAGCAAAAGTAGTACATTTTCTCCTGTAATGTAGTAGTTGATGGTTTATTATTTGCCCTTGTTTGATTAGTTAAAATCACAAGATTCCCTGGTCTATAGCAGTTTTGTCTGTTTAAAAGCTTACATCTGGAGTTGAGTATTCGTGCTTGCTTGCTTTCTTGTTGAGCGGGGTGTCTTTCTGATAGCTTAGTTACCTTGTTGCTTGTCTGTCACTCAGATTAGGTGTACAATATGCCATCACACATTAAAAAAACAGAACAAAACAAGAGAAACAAACCTTTAGTAACTACAAGAAGCTTTAGTAACGTTTTGTGGCCAGGGCAATAGAGTGGCTTCTACGTCACAGGTTTTTAGGCGTCCAGCATCTGCTTAGGAGCAGCGCTGAAGAGATTTAACCCTGCAGCATTTGATCCACCATTATAGCCCTAGATTAAACGCCCGTATGAAACTTTCAATCTCATTACAACGCCAGCATCCACAGTAGGTGCTTTAGCTGCAAATCCAGTTTCAGCTTTGCATTGAAATGTTGCCAGAAGCAGCATTGCTAGGAAAATGCAGTGTGACTTACTTTGGGGGATTTGAATGGTGATCCTTCTTCTTTATGCTCTGGCCCCAATCCTTGTGTTTGGCACCCATTTTCATTCAGCTCCTGCAGCTTTGGAGTGTCATCATGCATGCTTACAGCTAACATCCCTGGATAGAGCATGGAAAGCTCCCAAATCTCTAGGAATAAAACATCCCATTAAAGAACCATAGAGCAGCAAATCAGCGTCGAGTCCATAGGTCTTAATGCTGTTGCTCTCAGTTTCTAGGGGAGGGGCTGAAATCTTTCTGTGCTGCAAGCTTTCACAACAAAGGCTCTTATCTATGTAGCTGGCTAAGGAAGACATTTAGCATAGTGGTTTTGAATCTTCTTTTTGATTTGCAGAGTCCAATAAGCTTTCTAGTGGAAGTGCAGATTCCTATATGGCAAATTAATCCTAATGACAATAGACCTGTTCTTTTTGATTAACATTCACGGACATCTTGGTATGTATGTGAGCTACAGACTGAAAACACTGATCTGGATGGAAGTGTTTTATTTTTAAATAAATGTTTCTTTAGGAAATCTCTCCTACAGGTCCTGAAATTACCGGAGTAAATGTAAATTTGCCATGCTCGAGTTTTCAATTGGGTGAAAAACTGTAACCATAATGAGAGTGTAAGGAACCGGGATAGAGTGGTGGGTGCAGAGGTCAGGGCATCCTAAAGCCCTCGGCTGCATCAGCATTGCTGGAGTGGTGGTAACCAAGACACGGGCAGAGCTGGTGCTGGGGAGTGCCCACGGGACATGTCCGTGCAGGTGTAAGAGGAGAGAGGAGCTCTCTCTGCTCAGGTGTGCTCCTAACACGAAAATCGCGGAGCGTGTCAACCCTTCACTCTCGGGAATTGCTGGCTTTGTGTTAAAAATGTGAGATGCTTTCCTTGTCATGACATTATGAAAATGACTTGAAGATATTTTACTTTTAAGCTTGGGTTCTTCAGAAAGGACAGTGGGGAAAAGACACCCTTGGAAGTTAATTCTGAGGACCAAGCTGACAGCTTTTTGCCACTGTTGCTTTCTTCTAGGTTGAAAAGCTGAAGGCTTGTTACAGCCCCAGCATACAGCAATCTAGCAGGTTAAATGACTTGGGCAACACAGTTTATTAAAACTGGCAAGTGCTCGCTCCAGTTCTCTTCCTGATAGTCAAGGCTGTCTGGGAGAGTAATTGATAGTGGCAGCTGTTCGGAGGGTGTTTCAGATTGCGGCAAGACGATTTGACTTGACAGACAGCTCTGTACAAATGAACTGAGTGATAGGGGCCGAATCCAGACCGGGTTGCGGAAGGAGCTTCCCACCGAAAGCTGCGGCGGCTCTCAGTCGCGGGGACGGGCTGGGGGAGCAGCGCCGCGAACAAAGACCCGCTGCCCCGCGCGCAGGCGGCTGCGCTCGCCGCCGCGGCTTCGGAGCCAGGCGTGAGGGTTTGTGCTTACGCTCAGCTTACTTTCCTCTGTGAGGAAACACTGCAGTTATTTGTGGAAAATCCAGCAGAGGCCTATGATGGTCTGAGGAGCCCGTGTAGCAGGAGAGCATTTTTTGACACAACCTAATGTATGCAGTACACTGCTGTCACAATGGAAGTTTGGCCTTTGCTTCACAATAATGTTAAAAAAAAGGTTCACGTTACACGCCACAGAGTCTTGCAGACAGTGGTTTTACGTGCAAGTCCCAAGTCTGTCTTTATCTTAAGCTGATTTGCATTAAAATAGGTGGAGGAACTTGGTGTCCCATATGTTGGGCAGATTCTGTGTTGTAGCTCTGCTTGCCTTACCTTCGCAAACCAAGCTAATCATCTAATATCTTAAATAGCACTACCCTCCTAAAATGCAGTGAAAAAGCCATCTATATAAAAGCAAAAGCCAGCTAGGGATAAAGAATTAGCACTTAAATATTGGTTTTCACTTGTAAGCACTCTACCAGTGTCAGTGCTATCATTGCCAACGCAAAATACTTTATTCTCTCTTGTGCTTATATATGTTGCATGTCCACAGTACATTATGCAGCACTCTAAAAGCTCAATTTAAAAAAAAAAAAGAAAAAAAAAACGTTTACTGAAGTTCATTGAATATGCTTCTTTAGTTATTTCTTTGGTTTGACCTACTGCTGTAAAATCATGCTCCTCTGTACTCGTTCCCCATGCTGATTGTTCAAAACTCGTCTCTGGGAGTCATCAACCAACTCTGAAATACTCAGCTTCTTGCCACATATGTCCCTGTAATTCCTGTGGTGATGCTTTTGCAGCATTTCTTGCTGGAATCGTAATATGGTGCAGGGTTCATCATAGCCAGCCTGGCCTATGTCTGTTTTCAAGGATGTGTCCAGGGTGGATAGAAAGGCTGCAGATGGTGGTGGTTGTATTTCTTGGGAAATTGCCATTGGTAAAGATGTCATTGATGGATGTAGGAAAGGAATTTCTTTCTCACATCATCCCATCACCCTTACTGTTTGAATACAACGAGGGAGACTGCAGAAAGATGTCTGAATGACTCCACTTTTTTTTTTTTTCAAGAGACAAAGGAAAGGCGTGCAAGCAAGATTAGATTATTTCCAATCACATTGTACGTCTGTTGACAGTCCCCTTTCAGCAGCAACCAGCAGCCTGCAAAGAGCAAGAGGCAGGGCTGGAACTGCTGTTGCCCTAAGTACTGTTTGTATAACACAGTAACTGCTTATTGGAGTTCTCAAAGCAGCCTTTACATGTTTAATCCCTTGCACTTGAGCTACTCTTAATCAGCTTGAAAGCAAATTCCTGTAACAGAAAGGTTTAATTTGTGTCTGGGACTTTCTGTATTGTATTTAGCCTGCAATGCTGTGTAGTTACACACTGGCAAGCATGTCACCCTGTGCAGCCATGGGGATGGGCAGAGCGTGTTTATTCCAATCACAGATTTTGAATTCACTGAAGTTTTCATATTGGATCCATGCTGACGGTCTTTCAGGTTCAGGTAACTCCTTCTGAAACACACTTTTTGCAGCAAATGCAACTGTAGTTGACTTTGGGGTTTCCCTTAAACTTCAACTCTTCTTTCTACAGATTTACAGCAGCAGTAGCTAAAGCTCTCTGTGCTCTTAAAAGTTGTTAAAAGTTTTCATCTTTACCAGGTTAAATTGGAATGGCATGTAGCCCAAAACACAGGGAAGTTCAAATTTTGCAACACTCCAAATGACAAATTAGTTGATCAAGGAGGCAAGAATTACTAATCCCAAATTGTTATTTTTCTTGTTATAGCCGTTTCAGCCCTTTCTTCCCTGTCTCTTGCATTCAGTCATCATTCATCCCCTCGAGATCAAGACATGTTTCACTGTCTGTTCATTTAAGAAAACCTCTCAATGGAAGAAGTCCAAAGTGTTTGGTTAGAAAATAAACAAAGTTGGCATGCTGAAAAGGGGTAGCGCTCTGCATGGTGGAGAATGGCAGATGTGATCCAGCCTTCCCATAGTATGGCTGAAACATGAATCATTGCAAGTGTCAGATTTCCTGTGAAGGGACGAGCTGAACTGACATGCGTTCAGGTTTAATTAAGGTTGAATTATTGGAGCTGACTGTCAAGTCTTAGGCAAATTGGCTCAGCCTGTTATCATTAAGCATGAAAATTACTCTAGGACTTGGTAAAAATAAACACATTTTTGCCTCTAGAACGTTGCGGTGTGGTCTGGTGGGTCTGTGCTTTTGTCAGGGCAGTTGCACTCAGCTCCGTGGGTCCATCTGCTCAGAAGGGCTAGATGAGGAGCTGAAGTACGGAAATTTCTGAAAGGATCCCGATGAAACCTGATCCAGCTTGCACAAAAGGGAATAGTCAGTTTCTTTCCTTGGGATATTTCCGTATGTGACCAGCAATCAGCCTGGTCGATTGAAAGGAACTTGAGCACACAAGAGCGTAGTTCTCTTAGGAGGGATATTCGAGCGTCCTACGGAGAAACTGCAGAGTTTGAGATCCTGATCAGAATGGGCAACATCTCTCGTTAAAATCATTAAAATTAACTTTCTGAGGGATTTCAGGGAAGGTCGCTCAGAGACTTTCATATGAATGGAGAGGAAAGTCTTGAACTGGAGATTTTTGTGATAGGTATCGTGATAAGGATCTCGTTAAGTACCTAAGAAACCAGGTAATTACAGCCTTCAAAATTCA
Organism: Haliaeetus leucocephalus; assembly: GCF_000737465.1. Classification (NCBI taxonomy): domain Eukaryota; kingdom Metazoa; phylum Chordata; class Aves; order Accipitriformes; family Accipitridae; genus Haliaeetus; species Haliaeetus leucocephalus. Next base: position 2,132,821 of record NW_010973238.1, on the reverse strand, counting down.
TTGTTTCTTTGGTTGCACGGGGAAAATTGCCTCAAAATTGTCAGGTTTCTGGAGACCTCTGGAATATGGTTAGCTAGTGACTGGGTATTGGAAACAGACACTGAACAGGTAGAAGTAAGTGTTGGTAGAAGAGTGTGAAAGGAAAGAAAGAAACCAGGACATGTGTATGTTCTTCAATGCCAGAGTGCGAGTAAGTCATGGGATGGCACTCCATGGAGTTAGCTTGAAGTGAAGGATCCTAAGTCTTCGCTTAGAAGTGCCTTTTGTGTTTTCTAGAGTAGTGAGACATATGGATGAGATGTATTTCCATATGGGCATCTGCTTTCCATTTTTTCCAAATCTTATTTCACCAGAGACTTAAGTGAAACACCTAGATGTGAGAAAAGTTTCCTTTTCAGAAGGTTTGACTTTCAAACTTCAGGCAGGTCCCAGTGCCTGGCGTCGCTGTCTTCCTGTCATTTTTTTCCATGGTTTGTCCTGCCTTTTTTCATGTGTGGTTCCCTTCCCTTCACCCATTGCAGTTCACCCTCAAGTCACCCACATGACGCAGCTTCTCTCTTTTGTAGTGCATCACAGCCATCAGAAGGGGAAACAGCAAAGTCACCAAAGTCACCAGGATTCGCCCACTGTCCTTCCTGTATGGTGGCTGAGAAGGCTTGGGGATTTTGCTGTCTCTCATGTGCTTCTCCACACTCGCCCATGAATTCACACCATGTCTTTCCCTTCTCAGTGCTTCTGCTTTTGCTCAACATGGCTACAAAAGGAGAGAAGATACTCACGCTCATGCCTGTAGCTTTTCTGTGGCGGGGGGGAAAGCATGTGGGTATTTTCATTGTTGTCAAGAATGAAACACAAAAACATTTCAGTACTCCAACCTGAGAGTTGCAAGTTGGCAGCAGACATTAGTCATGTACCCCTAGTACTCTAATACAGCTAGGCTGGCTGGTCAATTCAGTCAGCAAGGGAGCATGAGCTTTTGCTTTGAGAAAATTGCAAATGAGAGCTAATGCTGAAACCACAGGGAATCAATAGTTCTACATAAAACTGGTCAAACAGCTGCTTTTAATGCGGGACTTTATTGATTTGTTTTGGATCTAATTGACTTTTTACTCAACTAACTTTTGTGGTGCCAGTGTGTTTTGAATATACACCATTAGTCTACATTGCCTATAATTACACAATATGAAGTTTAACTCTGTAGGAGGAGGCCTGTTGGATGGAAAGAGCTAATAGGCTCTCAGGAAACCTATGGTCAGGAATGAAACCCAATTGCTTTTAATGGGTAGCTCCTGAAAAACAGTGGGATCTACAGCTGTGAATACACTTCCTCCAAAATGCACAGTGTGGGTACCCCTGGCTTGACTAGTCAATGACAATTTTTCGATTGTTAGTAATAAAATCTGAGGAAAATTTACAAACATAGGTGACATTATAAAAAAAAAGTGCACAAGAGCAATGAGAATTTTATTTTAGAAATAAATTCTTTGTCACTCTAAATAACATTGGAACCAAGTCTAGTTACGTCTCAAAACCAGGGTACCTGTGATGCTTGAACTCACATTTGAACAAGAAATTTACTGAAATGAGAGTTAGCCTTATATTTGTTGTAGGGAATAATTTAGGACCTCCAGACATTGTGTCAAACCTGTAAAGATGTATAAGGTGCTGGAAAGTACAGGGTTGATTGCACTTGCTGCCAGCCAAAGCACTGGTGTTTGGAAAGGCTTCTATTCCTGTTATTTGTGGGTTTGAGGCCACAAGTCCTCAGACATCTTCAGCTGATAAATATAGTTCATATGTTTCCATTTGTTTTCTTCTCACATTCTGAATTTATATAAACGGAGTGAGTGAGTAATTGATTGATTGATTGATTGAGGAAGGAAATGGTGCAATGGTGAGAGTGCAAGCAGAGCCAGAAGCAGTGTGGGAAACTGCCTTTTATGTCAAGGAAGGAGATGCCATCATTATGTGGGCATCTTCTGTACAGAAAGTGAGCTGGTGTGCTACAGGCTGTGATTCGTCACTGTCCTCCTCTCACCTAGTGCCGGCATGGTGGTGCTCAAGTCGTCGAGGCAGCAGCAGTGAGGACTCTGGCCTCGCATAGGCTGCATTCGCAAACGCCTGGTTAGAGCGTCTGCATGGCCAGAATTAGCTCGCGGTGTGTGTTTTGTGTTATTTCCACACCTCCTACATCAGGAACTGGCTCAGTCCTTTGATGAGACGGGAAAATTTCAAAGGTGGAATTTGTTTGTGAGGGTGTTGGGAGCATGTTAATGAGTGTAGGTAGCATCTCTTGCATGTCTGCAAGCCAGCTAAACGCAAACAACCCCCAACACGTTCTGGTGGATAATAAAGGCATGTATCCTAAAAGTCAGTTAGAAGTGCTGCATGCGCACGGTGGGGTGTGTGCATGTGAAACACATGGACAACACTAGTTCTCGTAACACATGAACAGCTTTTCTTGTAATTGTGGGTATATGTGCACTCAAGGATACACAGATGATGTCGAAAAGGGAGTTACAGTGGGAGGTGCATCATGTTCATGTTGGTCCTTTCGGTTGTCTTCGACATTTTGGATACTCCTTGATCTGAAATATGTGTCCTTTCCTCCCTTTTCCCTTTTTCCTTTCTAGCCTTTTAGCCCTTTGGGCTGCCTTGTTTAGCTTAATTTGGAAAAAAGGAAATACTTGGCACTTAGAAGGAGTAATTCCATATGGAATTCTCACTGTAGGTGCATTTTGCAAGGTGGCAGCGTTCCTGGTAGTCTTGACATGCCATGCATACAGGTGTGTGCCATACTTAGGGTGAGCAGGACTGCACTTGGGTGCTCACTGCACTTCTGACTGGATTTTTTCAGCCTTCTCTGTTCTGTTCTTCCACACAAGTGTGTGGCTGGGGAACCGCAATGTCGGAGCTTCACTGCAGAACTGGCCCATCCTTTGCTACACAAAGATCCCCGGTAGCCTCCTCCCTAGAAGCCAGGTGGGGTTACCATTAATGATTAGTGCTTGGGTCACAGTGCATTGTAGCTGGAGTTGAGTCTCAACACAATGTAGATGACCTTGAAAGAGTGTTGAGAAACTGAAATGTCTTAATGATCAGGCTTGTGTTCGTGAGTTCATTATCAGCCTTAAAACTTATATTGAGCAGGAAATACTGTAGAAGTAACTTGAGACACATTCATGCTCCTACTGTACGTAACCTTGGAACTCTGTAGAAGTCACAAAGCTGCATGTTCTTTGTAGTACGCATTCATTTAATGACAGCTAAGTCTCTTACACACATGCTAACAAGTACTGTAGACTGGCCAGTCAAGGACAGCGGAAGGACAGACACACAAACACACATCCCTCTTGTAGCAGCAGTGCTCCCACGATGCTCCCACGAACTGAAACATGACTTGTTTTTTCTCAGGCATACGTTCTACCAAGCAGAGAAACAAAAGCAGACCTTTCAGCATGCGCTTTGTTCTTTTTCTCATTGCTCCATAAGGTCCCACCTTGAATGACAAGCCAGAAGCAAAAGCAGCCAATGTCCCAAAGGTGTCTGGGCTAGAGCGGAGCCGGGAACTGAGCACCGACGTGCCCTTCGCCCTGCCTATCCCCAGCCCCCAGCCAGTAGCTGCCGTTGTGACTTCTACTTCCTCAGCGCCCACGTCAAGCGCCAGAGCGAGCCCACTGTTGAAGAAGGAGCCAGTGATTTCAGCACCAGCACCACCAAGGCTCACGCCTCAGCCGCAGCCTCGGCCACAGTCACAACCTCAACCTCGGCCGCAGTCGCAGCCTCAGTTAATACCTGAGCTTCGGACCCAGCCTCCGAGTCACATCCCTCCACCTCTCAATTACCAAGTGCATCACCAGGTGGCCCACAACGGACTCAATAATATCAGGTAGGGGAAAGGGATACTCGTGTCGTCTTTGTGCTACTGCTGGGCTAAAGCTTGTTTCAAATGGGTTAGAAATTGCTGGGAGGCGAGACAAGAGCGGTCTTACTTAAGTCTGTGTAAGATGCTCCGTGTTTCGGTTCTTGGACTTTCCGTGCTGACTCCACAGGCTGGATTTTCCAGCAGTGGTGGATAACTGCATTTGAAACATGGTGATAAATGCTCCCTTTCTGGGAGAAAGGCGTGTGTAACTGTGGGGTAAAGTTCCTTTAGGTCCGGTTTCAAGTGGAGTTTTGCACAGTCTTGTCTGAGCTGGCTAGTTCTTGCCTTAGAAATTTAAGGTGGATTGAGTTTGAGCAACTCCCTTGTTTCATATTGAGAAAGACTTCCATTGAAGTAGGTTTGTTCATGATTATCACAGTTTTTTTGGTTCACCAGCATCAAAAGAGGGATATCTGTATCAGAAAATGCTCTGTGCTTTAGAACAGGGCTTCCGTGTAGGCTGAGAAACCTGCGTCAATCTGACATGTTCAGATCTAGCAGGAGGCTTAGCTTCGCTGTTTAAATTGCCTCCATCCAGTAAGTAGGAAGGGTGAAAATGGTATGGATAAAACGTTTCTAAAGAAAAGAGTTTAGCCAGTCAACTGGAACCTGTGTAGTCTTTTTGTTGGTACAGAAAATACGCCTTGCCTCCCAGACCAGAAGAACTAGGCTAGTTTAAACAAGATGAGAAAACTGATTTAAAACATAATATTTTGCTGCACAAAGGTCAAAATACGAATACAGAGGGCTGCCATCAATGTGTATTTCATAGTATCCTGCGTACTTAAGCTCTGTTGTGGTTTTACCCTGTAAATGCCACCATAGTATAAATGATTAATAATATTTCAGAGTACTCAAGATATCTCAGAGGTTTAGATTGCAACAAATAATTGGTATTGTGGGAATTACACTAAATAATAACTGCAATGATAGTGCCTTTCACCCCACAAAACTTAGATCGCTTGCAGTGAAGTAATAATAGTAGAAGAAGATGTAAAATACAGAATCATTATGAGAAAAAATTATTAACATGGTGCGCATTTGCATGCGTGTGTGAATATAACTACACAGCATGCACAGCAGATACAACTTGGTTCCAACATCACTCATGCTATGCAACTCTGTGCACCCAGAGCAACAGAAAAAGGAATTAGAGTGATTGCATCGTATGATCACAAGGACGCACATGGCCACCACAAGGTCATCAGAGGCTAAACAAAGGTGCAAAATCCATCTGCCGCTGTGGCCTTCATCAGTATCTTGTAGATAGCTCTGAGGATTGTAACTTGCTCAAACAGCAGAGGAAATGTCACTCCAGAGAGCGCAAGCCCCGTCCTGCCCTGTTGGAGAAGTTCATTAAGATTCGTTCCTTTCTCCACTGCGATTAAGAAAAACAAAAACAGAAGTTTGGGGAGATCAGTGTTACATAGCTGTGTTGCTTCTGGTAGTGTATTTCTTACACTGTTTCAGTCTTGTATTGTAACACACTCTCTCTCTTTCTCTCTCTATCTCTCTCCCCGCTCTTCCCCCTATCTTTTTCTCTCTGCAGCCGGAGCAGCAGTGCTAGCAGTGCAACAAGCATCAGCCTCCCGAAACACCTTCCTCTCTCTCCCCAGATTCCTCCGCACCATTCCTCCGGCCCCGCTCTGCCCCTCTCCATCTCTAATCTTGCTACCTCGCACTTCTCTCTCAGATCGCAGACCCAACACCAGCACCATCCGGCCATGTTTGCCACCCCACCCACGCTGCCACCTCCACCAGCGTTACCTACCAACAGCCTCGTGATACCAGGTCACCCTGCGGGTAGGTTTCCTTCTTCTTCCAGGGCTGATCTGCCATGCATGCGCTGGAGGGTGTTGAGAGATGGGCTGGCTGGTGGGCAGGTAAAATAAAGTGACGCAGACCCCTCGGCGGGCAGTGTGTGCTGGAACTGTGAGAGTGCTCGTGAAACAGGTAGGAGACCTGGACGTGCTTTACCAGATGAGAGATTGTAGAGACACACTCTAGCTTCCTATAAGAACTCTTCAAAACAAATTTTTCCCAAAAAAAAAAAAAACCTCCTTTCCAGGGCATGAGTTGTCCAGTGTGGCATTCCACAGTCATCAGACATTTTTTAGATTAACAAAGGCCTGATATACAGTTTGCCATTCTCCCCTTCTTCCTCCCCACTGTAATGAAAGCTGCTGCTTTTAGAACTGTCCTTAAAAAACTGTTTCTAATCGTCCCAGAAAGTTGTTCTAGCTGAACACCTTTCCCCCTGTCTGGTCCTTCAACAAGCAGCACATCCTGCTGGCAGAGCAGGATCCTCTGCCTGCAGCAACCCAAACTCTCTGTGTGCCCATGGCTCCTTGGCCTTTGTGTCTGAGGCAGAGACAGCTCAGCTGACAAACTGCTGTTCAGCCCTCACTATCTTTGCGTCCTTTTAAAAAGTTTCCTTTGTTCACCGTGGCCCCCATTCTATTGTCGCTTCTGCCCTAAATGCCCTGTTTATAGCTTATCCATTAGCCTACAGCTGTCCCTGGAAGAGACCCTGGCAGCTGGAGACTTCCCTGCAACTTTCGCTTGCTGGGGCCTCCTTTTGATCTGGCATTTGACTCCACAACTAACTCAGCAGGGATTAAACAGGACAAGCATTTTGCAAAAAACGCACCCTCTGTTTCCTATGAAATCAGTTAAAGGAATAAGGAGAGAGCAGATTTGCTGTGGAAAAATCTGATGGCCCTGCATCCCCTTTTTTTCTTTCAGGAGCTAAATAATGTCCCATTTTTTATAGCTGCTTCTTTAAATGAAAGAAAAATGTGAATTCATCCAAAGCGAGCTCTCAGAACGATGATAGACAAAAGTGCCGCGGGTTCCTAGCCAGAAGCAGGACCACATAGGCCAAAGCTGCCGGCTTTCACAGGCCCTGGCACCATCTAGAATTTCAACCACATGGTTGGGAAGATGTTGGCAGCACTGTGGGAGACCTATTCATTGCTTCCCCTGTTTAAGGCAAAAGGACTACTGTGATGGAGACTTTCAAAGTATTGCAAAAGGAAATAGCAATGCGCTCACTAAAAGCATGATATTGCAGTCAATGAAAGCAAGTATGTTTTCACCATTAACTTCAGGAGGTGCAAGATCAAGTGACCTATTCACATTCAGCAGCTTGCCAGGAAATGGTAACAGTCTTGCTCCTACTAAAAGGATTTCTCCTGCAATTTAAGCAGGAGAAGCCTAAGTTAGCGGAGGGAAAGGTCTGGGCGTCTAACCCTGCAGACAGTGAAATGCCTCTTGTCTGCATTATACGAAATGCCTGCAAACTGGCACATCATAAAATCGATACAGAGCGCTACAGAGCCAGGAGCTTCTGTTGTCATTCACATAAAAGTTTCTTAAAAGCAAACAATATTACTGAGCAGCCCTAAAGAGCTAGGATCCAACTGCCGCTAGCAGCATAGTCCTTGTTGTGCTGTTCGAGTGCCTGTGTCCTCTCAGTAAAAGCACCAGCTTAGAAAAGCCATCAGAGAGTGTATGGCCCTTTGAAGTCTCCTTTTTGTCATGTTTTTCTCCCCCCTCTTTGGAGGAAAATGTGCTCTTCCTTTAAATTTACTTTGGCATGCTTGTCGCTGTTACTGAGAAGAGGAGCAGAGCACCTGCATTCACTGGTGGTACAAATTCAGGTCTCTGAATAACAAGAGCGCACTTCTGGTGGCATTTCTTCCCTTTGAAACCTAAAGCAAGTTATACAAGTGACTTAGGAGCAACCCTCGTGTGGGCTGCTGTCCTCTACTCAAGGGCACCAAGGCTGGCCCTGATGTAGGATACACAGAGGAAACAGCGGCCCTTCTGTCTTCTCCTCTGAACATGAGGGTACCTAGCAACATTAGCAGGATTGGCCTTTTTCTGCCATGCCCACCTCATGTGCGCACACAGAGCAGTAGTGTTTGGGCATTCAAAGGGCTGCTCAGTCACTCTACTCCTAGCTGTGGTGTTACATGGCCAGACCCGTGGGACGAGGCATCACTGGTAGGCACAAGAACTTAGTTCTGATCCTAGCATTGCCCAGAGCCCCTCACAAAGCTGGGTTATTTCTCGGCAGTCCCATCCTTACTATGAAGCAGTCACTCCTAGAAGTGCCACACTGCTTTTTCCAAACGTCTCCGGGCCTTTTCTTTTCCTGACAAAGGCCAAAGTTGTGGTACAGGGCTATGGGCTGGAGCCAGCTGCAAATCTATCGGTCTGACTTTAAGTCTCTTAAAGAAATTGGATATCAGAGCACTTACAACTGCCAACTCGCTTTTATCTCTCCCTCCAGAAAAGTGGATTATCTTGATGCTAACAGAAGGATTCAGTTTCTTTAAGTCATGCCAGATCTAAATGCGTAAACACACACACACACACGAAATCGTACTCATATTCTCTAAAGAGGTTAGGTTTTGGACCTAAGTGCTTTCAGCCTAGGTTTTTTTTTTCTTCTTTGCTTGCTTCAAGGAGAACCTATTATAGACTTTTTTGCTCCAGTGCCTTAGGCTTCAGTATCACAAGTATATGTACTTTCTGCTTTTGTATTAATCATTATAAAGATTGTAGCAATACACAGTACCTGCTTTTAGCAGTACAACTATTACTGAAAAGCAAATGACTTAGGCACCCCAAACTTGCTTTCAAAAGTGACTTTCAATAGGATGTAGGCTTCTAAGTGGTAGTAGAGCCCTTGAAATTCCCCATCAGAGGGCCTGTTTTTAAAGATCTTAACCATGTCACTTCAGAAAGTGATTGATTTAGAAATTTCTAATGTTACTCTAAAAAATTTAAGTAAAAGAAATGCCTGCAGAACATGAAATAAAACTTTAAAGCGCATGTATTCTTTTGCCCCGTTATATTCAGTGCTGTAGCTTAAAATGGGTGTTACACTAAAAAAGTTCACGCAAGTTCAGAAGCAAGTAGGTCAGTCAGGAATGGGTGTATGTCACCCACAGCTGATGACACAGGTTGCTCTCGGCTCAGAAAACGTCTAACTTGTTGGGTGCTGATTCCTCTTTGAAATTCTTAGGCAAAATTACAGGTGGATTTAATTGATTGGGGAAGCAGACATTTGTCCTTATTGTCCTCAGTCACGTCATTTCTAAAGTGCTGGTATCTTCCACTGCCCTAAACCACATTCAAATTCAGTGCAAGCTGGTTCTTCCAGAGGAAGATGCTGAGAAGGGGCCACGTGTCTTACGGTGGAACATTTTATTTTCTGCAGTCACTGCAACCTTCATGAGATGTCGAGCCATTTCAGTGTTTCTCCTCTTCCCACTGATTCCTCCTCCATGTTTTCTCATAGGAGAAAAGCCTGGAGGCAAGGACAAAAAATGACAATTATAGCCTGTTAGAAATTGAGGACAGGACCGCTTAGTATTTAAGATCTCAAAAAAACCTTACTTGCAAAGAAGGCCTCAATTTGTAGGATGGATGTTCCTGGCCACTGTGTGCATGTCCTGGGGCTGAGAAGGGGGAGAATGGCACAGGGAGCCGTTGAGAAATGGCCATGCGAGCAGGCAGTTTCCAGCCGCCCAAATCCGTGGTTATCTCGTGGCATTGTAGATCTTGTCAAAGTTTTACCTCTTAAGTACGCACGTGTTAGAGCGTAACGCGCGTCTTAGGCCCACCGTCCGTCTTCAGCGTACGCGTGTGCTTCTGAATTGCACACCTCTGCGGGAAGCAGGTCAGTATCACTCGTTTTAGAGCGAGCCGTTGTCCTCGAGGGCGCTCCCCGGCATCTCGCTGGCGCGGGAAGGTCCGGCCGGCGGGCCGCGAGGCCGGCGGGCCGCGAGACCAGCGCGCCGAGGTCCGTTCCCGGAGACGCCTGGGTGCCGTGGCCGTCCGGTGCCGGGGAGGAGGAGGAGGAGGAGGAGGAGGAGTAGCCCGTCGGGCGGCGGAGCTGCGCGGGGGTAGCGGGGCCGCGGTCGGGGGGCCGGGGGCGGATGCTTGCTGACGCCCCCGATGATGTTTTCTGCTGTGATGACTCATGGTGTTCTCTCTTGTCTTTAGATACCAGCCTGTTGATATCATTCAACCAACCAATCATGTATTGCCAGCCTCATTCGGGGATTCTGATTGGTACTTTGTCACAGGCATCTCTCTTACCTCCACCAATGAGTCCTCACGTAGAAAACCACCACAGCATGACCTGCAGAAACAGGGAATGCCAGGTGAATATTGACTCTTTCTCCTCCGTCTTTGTGGTACTCACAGGCCCACGGGCCTCTGTGTCTTTTTTTTTTCTCTCTCTCTCTCCTCTAGATCACGAACTGCTCAGGCAAGAGCTGAACAACCGGTTTTTGGTTCAGAGTTCGGACCGGGCCGCTGCCTCACTTGGCCCGGTGCCGCTGCTGAGAGCGGAGTTTCACCAGCACCAACACACGCATCAGCACCAACACACCCACCAGCACACATTCACTCCTTTTCCATCCAGCTTGCCCCAGACGCCGCTCATGCCGCCCTCTGCACCTCCCATGGTGCGTACCCCAGCCCAAAATGTGAGGATAAGTAGAGCATCTCTGGTCAAAAAGCCTAACCCGCTCTTGTCAAACAAAACCCAGTCCTCTTCATTTCAGCCAGGCGTGATGTCCCTGCTCTTCCGACCTGGAGGTCTGGAGAGACAGGCCCAGCACTCCCAAAGGGACCCCCTTTCCACCCAGAGCGTCTACACTGACCCTCCAGGTCCCCCACGCTGCTACCCGTGAGCAGATACCGCACCCGTGAGACGAGTCCAGAGCCCCTTTAGTTTCCCTATTCATGTGTCCTGCCGTGTGTTTCTATTTCCCCTTTCCCAGAGCCAGGTGCCGTGACACACCAAAACACACCAACAAGGACACCGCAAGATGGGTGGCCTCCAGTCCCAAATGCAGTCCCCACAACTGTTCGTTGTGGGGCGGACTGTACTTGCTTACCCCGAGCTCTCACCATAGTGCAGCATCTCATCTGATACGAGTTTTGTCCCTCTTCCTCCTGATTCCCTAATCTGTATCGATTTTGGCATTTATTATTTGATTACATCAACAAGCACTAATTTGTGTGTGGCTGGTTCTTCTTGTGGGAGAGATCCTCCTGGCCATGTGATAAGCGTTAGCATTTTGCCGTTGAATTTGCTTGTAACACGATGGGACTTTGCTGCAGCTGTTACAAAATGGTTAGAGATCTGCTACAAATGGATTTTGTCAGTGCTTTAAAACGCACTCTCTCCCCATTTCTGACAATTACTTTGTGAGATTGAAAGAACAAGATTCAGCTTTTTTTTCTCCCTCTCAGTTTCACACTGTGTCGAAAATGTAGGAACAACCCTCTTCTGCTAAGGCTAGCCAAAGCCAGGAGTAACAGCAAAAGCAGCATTTGGGAAGAACTACCAAGAACTCAAGGAGCATGATGTTTCTCACTTTTCTTTCCCACTGCTGACTGCCCGATGACATTCTTGGGTTGTAATCTGCTTAGCAGCAAGACAATTAAAAGTAGTATCATCCACCCAAAATCCAGCCCCAGGTGTTTGCTCAATGTACTCCTGTGTAAACACCTTCTCTTCTTTTCTTGGTCTGTGTAAAACAATCTTGAAACTTTTCTCACAAACCTCCTGTGTTATTTAAGAATCCTGATATCCGATCCTGCGAACAGCTCCCTCCCCTCCCACCCATGCCCGTTGATGTCAGCCTTCATCGCAAAAACAGCTTGCAAGGCTCTTTTGTTATATTTCACTCACATCTTCTTATATTCCACTAGATCAGGTCTGCTAATCCCAACACCAGAGAAGAGTGTTGAAATTTACAGCTGCATGTGTTTGGTAATTTATGGTATTTACACTGGAGGGGACATGGCTCCAGTAATAACTGTAATTAATGAAATTACAAATCTACTCTCCTGCACATAGAGGAGTGTGAAACAGCAGCTGACTTGCCAAATAAGCAGCTTTTCATGGGGTCTCACAGCTCCTTTCCCTGGCTTCTTCCCCACTCCCTCCTCCCCAGCAGAATGTACATACTGTTCAAAAATGCAACGTATATATGCTTTGTTTTTGCTTCCAAGGTGGTATAGGACAAATGGTCATAATAATAAGTATGGGTCACAGAACGCACACATGGAGGTGTTAAAACCCCGTGCTGGAACAGAAAAGGTTAACCATCACCTTTTCTCTGGGGCACTCTTCTCTTTTGCAGGGGAGGGGGAATATATAGGTATTTGTGCATCTGAAGCAGTTAAGCCCTTTTCCAAACGATTTTGGCACTTACAGGAACCCAGAAAATGGGGAATTGGTATTGCTTGCCCCACAGTAGACATTGGGGTGTAACGGAAAACGTTCCCTACTTTCTAGTCTGTGACCTAGTTCAGTGCTCCAGAGGCACATCCCAGATCTAGACCTGGAGCTGAACCTCCCTGTGTTTCGCTGTGCTGCAGTGTCGGGACTGCTGTCTTCATAGTGAAGGAACCTCTTCACATAGTGCCTGCAAACAGGGTTCTGCAGTGAGACTCGGCAGCACCCAGCACAACCCAGGGGCTAGCACCTTTCCATCTCCGTTAGCTTTGGGAAATCAGTCAGTTCCCTGATGGGAGAGTATGGAATAACCAGTCAGTTCTGCTCTGTTAAATGCTGTACAAACGGGCCACGATTATTTGTCTGTATTGAAGTCCTGATGTGTCTGCTACTGCCGAAACCAAACTCACCTGTTTCCTTTTTTTTTCTCTTTTCTTTCCAGTTTGACAAGTACGCTCCCAAATTAGACAACCCTTACTTTCGACATTCCAACGTGAGTGCTTACCTTTCTAGGTGGTGTCTTTGTTAATGGTTCTGCTTGTACTTCTTTTGCTTGTTTTCGATTGATCAATAATGTTTTGATTCATTCATTCCTAAAGCTCTTTTTCCGTCTTGATTTTTTTTTTTTTAAGGTACAAAATTTTTTTTGGGCTTTTTTTTTTTTTTTTTAAATCTTTGTCTGCTGCATTTTTGCTGCTGCGGCTCTATACTGCTGTGCCTGGGATGGCAGGGAATGCGCAGAAATGGCTACATGAGTGGTCATTGCAGTATCTTTGCAGCTGGTGCTTCTCACAGTGCAGCAGCCCGGAGTGCATGGCTCTATCACAAGATTTTGCTCAGGTCACAGGAGTAAGTCAGACTGGTGGTTTCTTCCTGGTGCTCCCCACTGCTCCAAAGCACAAAAACTTCCATCTTTTAGGACTTGTAAAACTGCTGTATGTGCTCAGGAGAGGCCTAAGCAAAACTTAACCCAATGTACACAACTACAAGGTGGTGTGCATGTTGCCTGTGGTTAGTGTGCAATGCAGCATCTTGTGGTTCTTTTTTGCTTTGAAAATTAAAGCAGGTCACATTTCAAAATGGGGTCAATTTGTTTGCTACTGCAGAAAAATGCAAAGTTAACCAAAAGTGAACATAAAACCCAAATTATTCCGATTCCTCTAAAAATGGTGAATGCTCTGTGCTTCCTGCAATAGTCCACAAATTTTAAAGGCACACTTGTTCAGCACTACCTAGAAAATTAATCAGATGAGCGCATTTTCCAAGTTTTGGCTTTGCTCTTAAAAATTTTGAAAGCAAATTTAGTGTGTATTTTCACTGTGGCACTCATTCAACACAGTACTATTTTTGTATGTGCCAGGCTTGGCACCTACCTCCATTATTGTTCAAGTTGTCCTGTGACATAAGCATCTCTTTTTCTTTTGTAGTTCTTTCCAACCTATCCTCCAGCAATGCCTGGAATGCCACCCATGCTTCCACATTCAGGTCCCTTTGGGTCACTTCAGGGAGCATTTCAACCGAAGGTACAAACTTCTTCTTATGAAGGCTTTGTTCTTTTGCTGGGAGAGAAACTGTATTCAGAGTTGCGTCTCTGGTGATTTAGTAGCACATGATTTAACTAGCAGAAGTGCAGCACAAGGTTGGAAGCAATCACCCCACAGATCTGTGAGCATCCTCTGCACAAAGCAGCCAACACTTTAGCAGAAATTTTCTCTTGGCACTACAGATCATTCCTTGGAAAAGGATGTAGTGGTTCACTTGGGAGGTCAACTGAAACTGGAGGAGAAGCATACAGTCAAATGCATTATTTGATTGAAATATTTACAGCTAATAATAGACCTATGAGTCTCAAATCATTTTATAAATTTAACGGTCTGAGATTGCAAAAGATAAACTGTGTTTATTCCCAGAAGAAAATGAGAAATTGACTGTACAAGTGTGGGAACAATAGGGAGAGACTGCTGTAAATGGGTAGAGCAATTTGAAGGAGCTGCATTTTTATTCCCAGCTCCAACACTGTCTGACCTTGGGCAAGTCGCTTAAATCTTCTGTTCCTCAGCTTCCTCATCTATAAAGTTATCCTGCAGTAGGTTTTGTAAGGGTTGATTAATACCTGCAAGCTTCTTTGAGATAGTGTGTTTGAAAGGTGCACTGCAACTGTAACATATCATTACAACTAGCACTGATTGGCATTTGGAAATGTTGCCATGATAACCACCATTTTTGACGAATTCTGTGGTGTGCACTGCTTTTTTTTTCCTCCCCGACTTGTTCTTTTCATTAACTATTTGTAAATGTACAGAAACTGTTAAATCTCTCCAAACAAGAAAGATGCATCATATCTTTATAGTATTTGTTTTAAAATGGAGCATTTACTTCATTTGTAAGGTAATGTGTTTAGCTTCCTTACCTACTGTGATTTTAGAGATTTCTTATCTTGAACTGCATTTCCATAGAGCTCTGCTACCGTGTTAGAAGACTTGAAGGACCAGCACTGTAGCCAGCCCATTTCTGTTTGCATTTGGAAGGTCATTTCCATAAGCATACCAAGCAGGGCTGTGGGGTGTACTTCTCACTGACATCGGTGGAAGTCCGTAATTAACAGCTGCTGCAAATAAGGCCTCTTACAACCTTCCCACTTATTTTTTTTTAATGGAAGCTGGAGTATTTCCTCAGTGCCTATCGAATCCCTTACACTATTTTATTTTCTGGATACCTTACAAATAGCAAAGTCTCTAAAATGGCTTTTTTCAACAAGAGTGCTGTATGTAGTGGCTACAGGCATTGAAGAGGAACAGTTGCATCTAAGCAGAGGGAGCAAGAGGGACCGAACATAGCTATCCCTTGATGGAGTTTGTCCACCAGTGTTAATTATTGCTATTCTTGCAAGGGATGCCAAGGGTTCCCTACAGACCTCAAGTTGTGAGGGTGTGAACTTGACTTCCCAAGAAAAGGAGCTCCACAGATAAGGTGGAATTGGCAAAATTTGATAGGGTTCGGTTTTGCCATAAGGCTACTGTTAATGAGGAGCTTCTGATACCCGATAGCATGCTCTTCTGGCTTCCATCTTCATTACAGAGCTTTATAGATACCATCTCACTCTAAAATACCATTAGACCAAAGAGAAGCAGTTACAAAGCAAGAAAGAAAAAGTAAGCACAGACCCTTTACATTTTTAAACAGTTCTTAGTGCTGTATTATAACTAGCTTTTAATTCATTTTAATGATAGATACATAGAACATTTGCTAGCTTGAGTTTAAGCAGTGTAAAGTCACAGTCTGGTGCTATGGTTAATCACTAACATCACTTGATCTCTGGACAGTGCTGTATTTACGTGCAGTCTAACATCTGAAAAAAAGAGGGATAGGTTGAAAAATGGATCTGCTGCTTTGGCACATTATTTTCCAGTTTCCTAGAGGAGACAGAGCTGAACTGCTGGGCAAAGCCACTCTAGTCATCATTACTGCATCATTTTTCCGTGCTCTCTCCCTCCCAAGCTGTTTGACTAAAGCCTTCATAATCACTACAGACCTGATGATTTGGTTTTGGCACACTGAATCCTGCACTTCTTGCTTTCCAAAGCAGAGTCTTGATTTTGTTTTTCCCCTTCCCGTGTCAGTTGCCTACAGCTGTGCGTGTAAATCCACTGCACATAAATCCAGGCTGACGGTAAACTTCTCAGTGAGTTTCCCGAAGGCCATTTCTCACAGGCTAACTTGAAAAGGTCAGAAGTATTCAGTTTACTTTGCTGGAGGAAGCATTCACGTCTTTCTCCAGGGGACAAAGGGACAGGATGACACCATGCTATTAACATGTTGTGATCCTAAAGCTCTTGCCTGTATGATAGCTGTAACTTATTTGCCACCTTACATATACCTCAGCTGTCAGACAGGCCCTGAGAGCACAGATCTGCCTGGGGAGTTCATTGACTTACCTACATGCACGCACACGAGAATTCTCTTTTTAATGAGTCTGGAAGTTACGTAGCCTTGGCCAAATTAAAACCTATCTTTCCTCCCACACCCATGATTTTACTCATTCCTTGTACAGTTCAACTGTTTGAAATCTACTGTAATTTGACCTAAAATGTGAGTGAAATAATCTCTTGGGGAATGAGGTTTAACCCCTCTGCCCTCAGCTGTGTGGAGGCACCAGGTGCAGTTGCTCTGGGAGTGGGAGATGGATGAATGCCAGAGTGAGAAGACGAACGAGTTCTTGGGGATCGTCTAGGACAGGGCAACAGGTGGGATCCGGAGGAGGAGGAGGAACAGGGATTCATTCAATGAGGTGTTTAATTCTTGCTGGAAAATGATGGGATAAACAATGCAAAGCTATAAAAGACCCACAAGCACCTTCTAAGGTTTCTCATTTTGCCTTGTCGAAACAAATAGATGGGCTGTTGCCTTTTTAGCCGTTGTGTTATCTAGCTCTGGTCAGAGAGGGGCCATGGTCCAATTGGTGGAATATGGGACTAGGATGCTTGAGTTGTTCTGTTCCTGACTGCTATACTGGTTGCTGCCTGAAACATGGAGGGAGTCAGTCCACCTCTCTCATTCTCTCTCCTACTGCCTGCCTGTTTTGTCTAAAGAATAAGCTTGGTGGGCAGGGACTGTCTCTTCCCATCCACTTGCATACTGCATAGCACAATGGGGTTGTGATTTCAGTGGGGCTTAGGGGTGCTGCTGTAATACTGTTACTGCTGCTAAATAATAATAGATGACATGGTGGTTAAATGCTGTTGGCTGTCAGTAAGAGATAACATTTAGCGCTAATGTAGCAATATGCGTGTTCAAAGCACAGTACAAACATGTACTAATTAATGCCGTTAACATCAGATAGAGATGTTAAATGTACTGCTGGTATGATACAGTATTATTCACGCTCTATTCTTGTCTTTCAGACTTCAAACCCTATTGATGTAGCAGGTAGACCAGGCACAGTCCACCATACGCTGCTGCAGAAGACTCCAGGGGTAGGCAACAATATATAACCTTCCTTTCAGCTTATCTGGATTTACAGTAAACACAGTGATTGCTCATAAAAAAAAAAAGAGAGCAGCTGGTGAGCAAATTGGCCTTCTAGACTCTGAACATGCAGTCAGGACAGAAGTCTCTTTTTCTGGTGAGACAACAGTAGCCTCCACCAGTCGTGAATACAAAGGGATGTATTGACTTCTTTTAACAAAGTCAGAGGGAAATGGGGCAGGAAACCCCTTCAAGGTCTTTCGCCTAAGCATTGCCTGGAGAGTAGTTTTATGTGCTCCATTTCAGAATGAAAATAAGGTTCGGAAAAGCACTGGCACTTTTCAGTTGCTGGCATGAAGCTGCTCTGTTTATCATAAAATTCTGCTGAGTTTGGTGCAAGGAATGAAAGAGAAGTATTAAGCCTCCTTTAAGCCTTTTAGGTTTCCCATGTCACAGGGGACTTCTCTGGAACATTGCTTGCTAAATGCTTTTATTTGTTCAGAGGAAGGAAGTTCCCCACCTTTCTGTATATTGGCTAGTTTTAGAAAGACTGATTGTTTTATTTCTGCTTTTTCCATAGGTGTCAGACCCTTATAGGCCTCCAGTAAGAGTAAGTAAGGTTTGTGGGGGATTTTGTATACATATATATACACACACACACATACACACTTCAAATATTGTGCATGTGTTTTTGAAATTTAATGTGTCCAGTAGAAAATTTCACACTCGTCTTTCATTTAAAGCAAAATGCCTTAGTTAGCTCTTAGCTGCTTCTGATTAATAACATTTAGGTTAAATCCCAGCCTTATTTGGCATCCATTGATGTGCATTAATAGTTCACAGTATGAAATAAGGGTCGCAGAAATAAACGACTGTGAGCATGGACAGACATTCACCAGTGATCAGATTCATGGTGGCTTAGGTCAATGTGTTTTATTTGCACTTCTGATGTTCCACAAAAACACCCTACAGTGAGTACCACAGCTCAGCTGAAAAATAGTAACTCGTTCAGCTGTGGCACTGCTCATCCCTGATGATCGTTTGTCCACACCCTTTTCCTCCCCAAATGCAAGCAGCCATAATAACCATGCATGACTTAGCCTGCAGTGCAGCAGGGATGAATGAACAGGGCTCTTTTCAGAAACAGAACTGTTAACGATTACTTGCATTCTCTTAAGCATGGCATACTGTTCTTTGCTGCCATTTATTTCGGTTTGTGAAGGAGGGAGTGCAAGTAGGAAAGAACAAAGCAGGGATCTCAGATCTCCATGAGATGAGGAAGATATCCCACATCCCACATTCTTCCTGTTTGTTTCCTCCTTAAATTAAACATCATCTGCTGCAGTACAGAAAAAAAATGTTGATCACCTATTGTGCCATTTTAGTAATCAGCCTTTCTCATTGCTTAGCTGCCTGTTTGACAGTAAGGGAAATGAAACGTTCTATCTGATGGAGATTGCTAACATATAAATTAATCAAAATTCTTGTGCTTTCCATTGCAGAAACCCGGGAAGTGGTGTGCGGTTCATGTACAGATCGCCTGGCAGATCTACCATCACCAGCAAAAGATAAAGGTAATTCAGACAGGTTTTGGAACAAAGCCAAGTCTTTTGGCTTACAGATTATGTTTTAGTGAGTAATGAGCAGGAAGCAGTTACTGTTGGTGATTCTCAAGCTTGCCTGTATTGATTAACTAACACTTTCAATCCTTTAACATTTATTGTAGCAACCATAAAGTTTATCTGAGGGCAAAGAAGTTGAGTTGAAGGGCAGCAAAATGAGCAAGAGATACTAAGTGCACAGCCAGAAATAGAAGAAGAAAGGGAGGGGGGGAGGTAATTTTGCCCCAAATCCATCTTTTTTAAAAAGCATACATGTTTAATGTCATTTCCCTTCTGTACTAGTACCTCCTGTGGAATAGGGAGTATTACCCCATTCATAATGAAATGACCGATACGGTGAAGAACTTGTAAGAAAACGTAGAGCAGGCGAGTAGATTGATAGTTACTGTGTTAGAGGTTGTTGGGCTTTCTGCACTGCTGTGATGATGGGCAGAGGGAGGGGGTTTAAGACTCAAGAGGTAACAAGACGTAGGTGTGCCAGGGTGCTGTTACAGGCTCGAAGTTCCCTGTGGCAGGCAGAATAGCTGATAATGGGATTTCTGTAGCATTCATTTTTTCATAGCTCTTGCTGTAGGTTTTTTGTCCTGTTAAGGAAGAGTATTAAGTGCTTAAGTAGGTGCACTGTAATTAGCGCCTCTACAAGTGGTGTATGTCCATTTTTTTCTATAAGCAAATATATCATCTTTAAGCTATTGAGAGACTTCTATGACTTAGGTGCAGTTCTGACCATGCCCACTTCTACAGGGGAAGGATAAAAATAGCTTCTGGAGGAGCCTCATAGTTTTCTTTATCCTTCGCACCTTGTCTGCATACTGAGCTATGCTAGCTGCAGGAAGGACATAGTCTAGGAACATCTCTCTCTCTCTCTCTCCAAACTGGAGAAGCAAAACAGACAAGTCCATCACCCAGCTCTCAAGACTTGTGTTGGCAGCTTTCTGCCTGCAGAATATTTTTTGTCAGGCTGAGAGCGCCAACTGATCCTGGGGAGCAGCGCACTCAGTGTATCGTGTTGCATGCTCCACTGTGTGTGCTGAGGGGCTGAGAGCTCACTTCAGACCTTATTCATGTGGATGAGGCAGGCAGCTGAGAGGCTGTGGAGCGAAATGGCCTTACAGATGCTGTCAGAGCATGACTGTGGTACGTGACCAGAGACGCTGCTGTCACTCTCGCTAAGTCTCCCTGGCAGGGCTAAGCAGGAGTGGGCCTGAACTCCCTGTCTTTTTCTCCCATAAAAAAGGAAGTGTATAATGAGATTGTTTTTATATCACTTGACAGCAAATGCAGCTGGATCCCCACAAGCTAGACATAGGTGGTAAACTTGACCTGTTCAGCAGACCTCCCGCCCCTGGAGTGTTTCCAGGCTTCCATTATCCACAGGATCTTGCCAGGCCTCTGTTTTCTACCACAGGTAAGGGAAGATCATCATTTGTTGCAAAAAAACCCCAATCGGTGTATGCAATATATGTCTCTACAGCTACGTACGCCTCAAAAATTGAAGCAGGCAAGATGGTTCATAGGGGTGTGGAGGCACTGGCAACTGTTGTGACCTGGGCTCTCAGAGCTGCTGGGCTGGGCTCTGCCACCGCCTCCAGTGCAGGATCCTCCACATATCACCGAGCTGCAGCAGTTGGCTCTTACATTCATGTCTGTGCAGCTGGCTCTTATGCGTCCTGATTAATAGGCTATAGAGTGATTTTAAAAAGCAATTTTGACAAAACACTTGAAAATGTTTCCATTGCACAGCACTGGAAGTGGCCCCGGTCTCTTTCTTGCTTTTATATTTGCCATGTTATTCTTTTCAGCTCCTCCACTCACCAAGTTTCTGTTTGTTTTCTGAAAACAAGGGGGGTTTTGTAAAAGGAAGACTTCAATAACAGCATTGAAAATATCACAGAAGGTGTATTTGTGAAGCGTTTAGTTTTTAAACATAAAATCCCTCTATGTGTTATGAAGTCCAGCAATCTCTAAGGCTTAAAATGGCATATTGAATTAGAAAAAAAAAGAAGAATTAAATACAGTTTACATTGATCAATTGCTTTTCAATCTGTTGGAGAAGTAATTACAATTAATGCAATTACCAAAGTGCAGTAAGCTTCACGGTGCTGTTCTTGATGGCTCTAACCATGGGAGACTGCAACTCTGACATTCTGGTTTTGGAGGTCACAGGTACTATTCTTGTTTACTGCCATCTACCAAATGTTGGTTTTGTTCTCTTCCCAGGGCCTAACTTCCCCCCCAGACTTTTCCAGTTTTTCTTTCTGTGTTTAAGATGCCAAAGTCTGCCTTCTGTATGTTACTAATTGGCAACTAATGTAATTTTCTTTCCTAACTTCGGTTAGGAAAGTTAGAAGACTCTGGTTTTATGATGCAATATTGCGCTTTCATTCTAACTCAGTGCAGACATGGTCATATTCAGCCTTGGTTCAACCCCGTTGAAATGAATGAGGTTAGAATTGTTAGGAATTTTGTCCCAAACGTGACAGAAAAGGAACGGATGAGAATCAAGCTGAAACCTCGGTGAGAATTGAGTTTCAAACACAGATGTCAGATAGCCCTCAGGAACTCCACTGGTGGTTCATTTTGTCTTTCCACTCTTATCCATGGGTGGAAATTCTTAACCATCAGATGCATGTTTCCACTACATATCATCAGTGCTGATAACTAGTTGTACATTGTAGGATGCTACCCTGTATTTTGGTCTCTGTAAAGGTACTTTGATAGTATGGGACCAAGATACTTATTGCATCTGCTTGGGTGCATAAGCACAGCTGATTTACAAACCTTTGACTGTCTTCCTATGGCAGCTGTTTCCTTATCACTGTCTTCATTCTGTCCCGTGTTGTCATTACAAGAATCTTGCTTCATGTATGGGTTTGCTACTGAAGGTTATATTGGGCAGAGTTTACCCTAACAGGCAGAAAAGCACCAGTCCAGTTGGTATCTTGACCTTTTTCTCTTAAAGGTGCAAGCATGGCTTGCTTCTCCATTCATAAAAGCAAGAGGGGAAATACTATGGAATAGATACATTAAAGAAGGCAAATTCATAGAAAACTTTCACTAGAGATAAACAAACTTACAGCAACTTGTCCGTGAGTATATTAATCGCAAGAGCCATCACACGGTAAATCTAGGTAAAGAGTGCTATCAAAGTGAACAAACACTGCAGCAGTAATATATAGATGAATAAATCTTTTACTCTGCAATATCCGAGGCATTCTTTTCACCTTATCGAACAAGCGTGCAGTTGATGTGAATCATTGGTTCTGCTGCATTGCCTAGTTACTGTGGGAGACATAAGTTATCTTAGGGCCACCTGTCTTCAGGACGGATGTTCAGCTGCCTGGCAGACGCTATATTTAATAACTACCTGACAGCCTGCAATGCCGCTCCTGGCTTTCTCGGGAGGATTTTTTATTATCAGCCCATGTAGTTGAGTTTGTAAGCCGTCTCCTTTGAAGAAATCTCCCATCCATTATACACCTTCTGAAATCTTAAAGGATTAGAAAGATGACAGTCTCCATTCGTCTTGAAGCATTGGAGCAGTCAGAATGTTTATAGATAACTCCAGGTCTCGTTGCCGTGGTCTCTCTTAAGTTTCCTCAACTCATTTTCTGGCTGCTTAGGTTTGTGGTGCCCAAGCTGGTGAGGGACATGCAGCGCTGTCTCCCTCTCCGGTTTTATAGTCTGTTCATCTTCTGGACACGAGTGCCTTTTACAACGACCATCTGTTATTGGGCTCTGTCACCAAGGAAGACCAGGTCAGGGACGGACCAGGACCTCTGTAAAATGCTGTTTGGGATGTGTTTGGGATGCAGTTTCTCTTGTGCATATTAATTTCTTCCCTCCATTTCCCCCCACTTTTGCTGTGACCTTCCATAGTGTTATGAGCACTGATGATATATGGTGGAAATGTGCATTTAATGTGGCTTGGACATGAGGGGCAGGAACTTAACCAGAGCAGGTCCGCCACTGGTGGGAATCATTTATATGGGCCACAGACGAGGCAGAAGTCCTTGTGGTGAAGGTGACAGGAGAGCTGGAATCCCAGGTGGGAGGAGAAGGATCATAATCCTCTTTTCTATAATAGAAAGTTATCACTTGAGAAAGCACTGACTAAGCGAGCTGTTAGTGAAGAGCCCATGTTCGTGCCCAGTATGGCTGCTGATGTTTGCTAGAGTCGACCTGTTACTCTTCCCAGTATTAAGGGGAGTTAACTTTTACCAACAAAATATATGAGACAAGAGCACTGAAAAGCTTTATTTAGGTGTCGGTCTGTTTAGCACATGACTTAACATGTCCTTAGGAAAGTGCTGCTTCTGTCATTCTGTGGAATTACTACTTTCTAACAAAATGAGACAGTTAATGCACAGGTATGGCAGGTCTTGCTTTCTGCAAGGGAGGCAGAAGTTGTGTTTGCATCCAGGCAGCATCTGAAAGTTATGATAGTTGCTAATTCTGCTTTGTCTGCAGTAGTGGAAGTACTAGCAGGGAGGAGGCACCAAAAGAACGTTCACAGCCTAAACAGTTGGAGAGGGCTGGTCTCGTCAGTGTAATACTGGAGGCACAGAAACTTTTTGTCACATGCATCTGAAACATTAATATTCAAAAGTTGTTTTCATGTGCATCCTGAAAACCATCTACTAACCTTAGGGGGCGAAGCCAGGCCCATGAGATGGCCCAAGCATACTGTCATTCGCAGGATACATGGAGTTAATGTTCCTCCAAAAACCATGTATCCCAGTGGCAGGTGACACCAGTGCTTTTCACACTGCGGTTGCAAGCCTGTTCAGGTTTACACACGTCTGCCTGCAAAGGAATCAAATCTCTCATCTTCTGCTCTGAAAGGAGAGCAGGATTTTCTGCATGAGCCTGGTCCACCTTGAAATACAGGGCAGACCAGCTTGTTTCAGCCCATTCCTGCCCCTCGCCTCAACCTAATGTAATCCAGCATGCTCAGCAGTGGTGTTCCTTTCCCAGTGAGGTAGCATGGCACCATGGCAATAAGCAGTGTCTAGGAAAGGGAAAAAAATACCACGGGGGGAGCCTGTGGATGCAGAGACAGATGTAAGACCATTGATGGAGCTCTCATGGGAGAGGCATGATTGATGTTCCCTGCGTGCCTGTCATTAACTGGTGTTTCATATAGACTCTAATCAGTCACTTCCGAGCACCTTCTGTCTGGGCCCATAACCTGGGCTGACCTTTTTTAATGTAAACACAGAGTAATGACTGAAAATGCCAGACAAAGAGATTCACTTCCTCATGACTACAGGTGAGCAGCAACACTCCGTGCAAGGTCTCCTCCTGCCTCCTAGTGCCCACAGACTCCTTTAAAGGGCACTCGGAGAAATCCTGCCTGTAGCTCGCTCAGCTGGTGTTTGGGGTCTTCCCCTGCCTTTGCTGTGTTTAAATCTGGCCTGTGCCTTTGCATCTGGTTCTTGAACGTGATGGCCAGGACCTCTGTGTATGCAAGCAGTCACTTGCCACTGAACTAAAAAGGGACCTTGTTCTCACAGGTGCAACACATCCAGCCACCACCCCTTTTGGTCCTTCACCTCACCACAGCAGTTTCCTGCCTACTAACCACTTGGCAGGTAAGTGTAAGTAAACCCTGCCTTCACCTTTATACCTCTGCCCCGTTCCTGGCTCTCCGGTGTGGTCCTGTCTTGAGGCACTGTAGCACTAGGGGAGGGAGAGGCTTAAACTGTCTCAGGAACCAGAAGCTAGCCAGCTTCTCACCCATGCCAGCTTCCCAGCGCATCCCCTCTGCTTTCCTCCAAAGGAGAGGGGCAGGATTAGCAGACCCTCTCCTGCAAGAGAAGGCATTGCAGGGCAGGCAAATCTGTCACTGCTGGGACACTGCACAGGAGCTGAAATGTGACCTGTAGAGCCCTTTTATGCTGCTGAATGTGCCCAAGTAAATGGGGTAAATTTAAGCAAAGGTACCTCGAACAAGCCACAGCTTAAAATGGGCTCCTCCCGTACCCTTTCCCACATATGAAAGTTCTTGGCTAGGTTCTTTATTAAAGTTCAGTGAACAGTTCCTGGCAAATAGCTGTTCTGCACATTTTGCCAGCCTTTCAGTTTCCTAATTGGCAGTAAGTAGAGCCTGATTTTCTCAGATTTCCTCATTTTAGAAGCTCACAAGCAGCTCATTGCCAATTAAAGTTCAAGCTCTGTTGATTAATGTTTTAGTAACACTCATCCAATCAGTAAATGTAGCATGCCACATGACCTAGTAGACTTTTTTTCTGTTGCAAATACCCAGATTTACATCAATTCCTGAACATTCTGTCAAAATTAACTGTATCTCTACAGAGTCACTCAACTACATAATATCAAAGGGGAAGGGCAAGAACAGCTATTTAAAAATAAGTAAATAAGCAAATAGCTGTTTGCTTAAAGATGCAAGCTATTTGTGCTATTTGCCTTGATATTTTAAATACAAGGATATCCGTGAGGAAGTGAAGAGCAACTCACCTCCTGTAACGTGGCAAGTTAAAGACTTTAAAGGGACAGTGAAAAAGCCAGTGGGCAGAAGGAGTTATTTAGAACGGACCAGAAGGAAAGAAAATAAATATACTGGTACGATTTAACCCATAGCCATCTCTGGAGTGCAGAAACCTGAGTCAGGCTATATCTGCTCAGAGAGGAACCTCTTCTGATGATGGGTACCTTTAATGAAGAAAAAAAAAAGGCAGGAAAGGCAAGACTCATCTTTTGCCTCAAAGGATACAAACCTCCCATCCCTTTGTCATAGTAGCTCCTAAGACTACGCTATCATTTCCATCACCACTGGGATCAAGGAAGCTATTATGGGAGAGGATTTTGGCGCAAACAGGCCACAGTTAGTTGTTGTAAGGATGGATGTCTGTAGCAATTAGTTTAGGACTGTCTCAATGCACTATTACAAAGAGGGTACAAAGTTGTATACAGAAACAAGAGTGAAACAACGCAACCCCTCAATATGCTGACCGAGGAGCCTGCTGAGGTTCTTCTTTCAAGGCAATTGCAATGCTTCTACTATTAGTACTGTTACGGAAGGAGAGTTATAGCTCAGCAGCAGCCACCCTAATTTCAGCTATTAGACCCTAATTTCTAGCTCCCCTCTGACTGGCATACAAAAGTTTATTACAGCACCTGTTTGCAGAGTGAGCACTGAATCCCTTCTCCATTTTAACATGATGGGAATTTTCTGTGCAAAGAACCTTGCAATGAGAAGGATCAGCTTAAAGTCTGGCCTAATCCTACTTGGATTCAGACCATTAAGAAGGGGAGGGGTGCGTTTCATTCTCCAACATTCTTGGCTAAATGCCTGCTAAATCCCTGTTTGCCTTTCCAGATCCATTTAGCAGGTCAAGCACCTTCAGCGGCCTTGGGAACTTAGGCAGCAATGCCTTTGGAGGATTAGGCAGTCATGCTCTGAGTAAGTACTGGCTGGGTTACTGCAGACAAACATCCCTTCCAGAAAAGCCACATGCTAATATTTACAGCAGCTGGTGGTAGTTTTTAAAGAAGTTTAATTCCTAACCTCCATTCTCCTATCTGAAAACACTGCACCTAAGATTTCCAGGTCTCTGTGGTGGGAGCTTTTCTGCATGTCACAGACATCACTAGCTGTGCTCTGTGTCTCCTCACTGCTGAAGGTTGGTACCTTGTGTGCTCCTAGAGGTGCTAGAGCTGCAAGACCCCAGAGAGCTCTGGGACCCTATGGGCATCTAAAGTAACACCCTTCAACGGCGAAGATGCATAGTGGAACAGCTATTGATACTTCTCCTAATTGAGCGTGTATAGACTTCCTCTGTAACCATTGTCTGAAGTTTAAATTACCTGTATAAAATGATTTTACTTCAAAAACATGTTACCTGTAGGCAAGACATGCTTGAGAGCCACACATAAGAGAGCATGCTTTTGCATCTCATGGTGCAACAGGAATCAGCTGTAGACTGATGGAGGAAAATCAAGTGACTGTTCTGAAAAGCCTACAGCCAAGCTCTATTTTTATACACATACATACATACCACCAAACAGTCTGGTTTCGTTAACAAAAAAGTCCCTGAATCCTCAGCTGCAGGCAGCTGATTGCTTGTAACTACCCACAAATTAAAGTTTCTGCCAGTGAGAGGAGCTGAGGTAAAATATTGCTTTTGTGCTGGAACCCTTGCTGGGGTGGGGGGAGAAGAGGAGCTGGGCATTTTCAGTCATCTCTGAGTTATTCAGATGTATAGTTAAAGCTTCCTCCACCAATAGCCTTAAAAGAGCTGGTGGATCTTAACACCCAGTGTTGGAGGTATCTGTGTCCACCTGCTAGTAACTCCCCCTCACCATTAGCTCCACATTAAAAAGTCTTGAAAGGACAGTTCTGGTTGTGATTAGCATTGTGAAAAATGTCTATGTAATTACTTGGTTTGAATTCTTTTTAACTCTTCCTCCCCCTGCCATTATTCTAGCTCACAACAACATTTTTACTCACAAAGATGGCCCAAACCTGCAGAATTTCAATAATCCCCACGAGCCATGGAATAGACTGCATCGGACCCCACCGTCCTTCCCAACACCTCCACAGTGGCCCAAGCCCACTGATTCTGAGCGAAGCTCCTCAGTGACAAACCATGACAGAGACAGAGAGCGGGAGCGAGAGCCCGAGAAGAGGGATCTTTCTCTGAGTAAAGATGACAGAGACAAAGAAAGGTAAGCAGTGGGTGCTTTTGAGCTCTTTCTTCTGGGCCTATGTTTCCCCTATATTTTTTTAAATTTTTCCAATCGTAAAATAATCTTCAGAACAAAACATTGCTTGTCTTTGAAGCAGCTGATAGGCCTCTCCATCATACAAACACAAGTACTAGCAACACAAAAAAAAGCCTCTTTGCTTTTTAGGGTTTGTCCTCTGTGGAAATATGGTAAGCCCGTCCCTGCTAGTAGGTTAATAAAAAGCACCAGGCTGAGGAAATGAGCACATCGCTGTGTTTGCAGGGTATACTTGGCTGTTTTCAATGCAGCTGCTTTAGGATTACTGTATATTCTGAAATCATGAAGGTAGCATTGTGATGGGTCCTTTGGAGACAGTCATACTTCTCATTAATGTACAGATATGCTGATGAATTCAAATGTTAGCTGGACATTAACGAGATAAAAATGCAAATGCCTGTATCTGGAGCAGTGTGCATGAATCCATTAGCAAAACTGATTTTTAAAAATTGCATTGTAGACAAACCCTTATTAACGATGACAGGACTGTATCACCTGGGCTGTAGATACTTCATTAGCTTCCAGTTATATGATTTTGAAGCTGTAAAGCCCTTTATATTTCAGAGCCCGGTTCTGTCCAACAGGCTACTTCTTTTTAGGCAATAACTGCCTGCAAGTCTTAGATGTGTGTATTTGACTAATGATAGGGGGTTCATAGTTTGCCTGGAGTGCTTTTAATGAGATCTTCAGGCAGTGCCTGTGAACAAGGTTACGTGGAAGCAATAGGCTGCAAATCATCTTGCTTTAAATGTTAAATTGTCTGACACCCTTGCATGGATAGTCATTCAGATAGGAAGCTCCCTTCTTGGCTTTAGTGTAATTCATTTGCAAACCAAGGTTACTTTACTCTCAAGAGTGTTCACACAGGGGTTAACATCTCTGTTACATTTCTATTAATTCAGCTTAAGCAGTCCCCAGCATCCCTGTTTGGACATGGTTTTAATAAACCACATCCTTGATCAGCAATCAGGACTACCGCAGAGGAAGAAATCTGGGTTAGCAAATGTAATTTATAAGGGATAAATACTTACAGAACTCCCCAAAACACCTCCAGCTTTCAGCACTCAGGTCTTGCAGCTCTCAAAAGCAAACCCAGCATAAAACTGAGACATCAGTGAGCCTCTCAGCTGCATAATGCAGTTCTCTCAATCATCATACTTTGCATTTAAAGTGTCTCTCATTCAGAGCAAAGTGCTTTTAAAAGGTGAGCATTATTTATTCCCCTCTTAAAGAGGTGGGAGTAACTGTGACTAATTGGCTTGCTCAGAGATAGAGGTGCAGTTAGAAATGTAAACCCTCATGGCTCTCTTTCTAAACCATGGACATTGTCAAACCCCTTGTTCATCATAGCAGGTCCTCTTGAAGCAGAGGTCGATTACGCAGTTTCATGGCCTATTCGAGGATTTTTTTCCTTAAGCACCTAGCTTACCTGCCAAAACTGCCAACAACAAAAACTCTCCTGCAGCTCCATAGGAAAAGAAGCATCATGTTATGGCTGCTTCCAGTCGACGAGCTGTCTTGTGAAGGACCTGCATGCATCTCTGTAGGCTTCCATTTTGTGTGCCTGGATCCATGTTTTGGGAAAGGAATCCACGTTAAGAGTGTTACAGCCAAGAAGATCATTGTCTGGCAGCAAGATGTATATATAAACACACAATAAGCATCTTTTTTAAAAAAATAAGCTGTCTAGAATTCTTCTTTCCCTGCACTTCTCAGTGAAGTGGTCTTTCTCTTAGGGTGAATATACTGTTCTTTCAAATGCATCCCCAGTGTAGTCCCCAAATTTGTGGACATTTAACATTTTTTTTCTATGTAGTATGTAAAGGCAGGCAGTGCATATCTTTCAGTGTAGCATTACAGCTATAGCTGATGCTAGCAGAGCTTTTCAAATAATTTTCTGAGTGATCTCAAATTATACAACTAGCCACAGCACTATGCATGTCCAACATCATATGTATGTTTGTTCACACAAAACCAAGGATGCATGTTCTCTCTTTTTACAGAGACCTCATGGATAAAAACAGACATTCAAACAGATCCTCACCGGCATCGGCTCCAGTGACACATCAAATAAGCAATCTCATCCGCAGCAACAGCCAAACCTCCAGTGATCCCATCAGGCAGGTTAGCCTTGGAGAAAGGGAGAGGTCCAAAGAACCCGAGCGAGAGCACCCTGAGCGGCTGAGAGAGCCACCCATAGCAGAACACAAGATTAAAGAGAGCCGCTCCCCAGTGAAGGAAACTCCAAGCCATGATAAGAGACCCTCTGAGGACAACACAAAGCCAGTAATCCAGTCTGTATCCCCATACAGCAAACCTGCACTAAGTGAGAGCTTGAAGCTTACCAATCTAATGAGCAAGGACATGGAGAGAAAGACAGAGCTTCCCAGTGACCTCCAGAAGATTAAGAATGACATCAAAGTCAAAGAGGAGAGGAAGGAAGACAGTGATGTGCTGGTGGTAGGGTCCGAGCCTTCACAGCACTCCCGATCGGTGGAGCATCCCCCGCCACCTACTTTGCATGGATTATCATTGCCTCACTCGATGGCTGCCTCTATGCCCATCTCCATGGGAAGCGTGCACCAGATGAACAACATGAATGTTCTCGACCGCAGCAGAATGATGACCCCGCTCATAGGCATGAATCCTTTGTCAGGAAGAGAGAGGCTGCCACATCCCGGATTTTCTTGGGACCCAATGAGGGACCCGTTGCGAGATGCCTACCGGAGCTTAGACCTGCACCGTCGAATGGACTTTCAGCTCCGGACGGATCCTATCCATAGGTTCCCTACCACCTCTGGATTTTATGACCATGAGCGTTCTTACAGAGACAGGGAGCCACACGACTACAACCACGAAAACCTTCTTGAAGCCCGCCGAGAGCAGGAGCGGTTGCGGCAAGTGGAGGAAAGAGAGCGCTTGCACTTACGAGAAGAACTTGAGCGTGCCAGAATGCACCACTTGCACTCGTCCCCCATCGAAAGTCACCTGGCACACGTGCCATCCTTCATGCCTCATTTAAGCGGGATGCATTACCCCAGACTGAGTCCATCCACTGCCATGCACAATGGGATTTTAAATAGGAACCCGCCAACTGCAGCGCTGAGCGCCCCACCGCCTCTTGTACCAGCGAGCAGCACCAGACCTGCCTCCCCACGCAGGACTACTCCACTCACAAACTCAGAGTCCAGGGACTATTCCCCCTCTAGGAACCCCAAAGAAGTAGAGGCACGATAGTCCCCAACATTGAATTTTAAACTCGCCTGTATATAAAACAAACAAACAAACAACAACAACAACAAAAAAACAAACAGAAAAAAAAACAAAAAACAAACCTTTTACAAAATGCACTGCTGTAAACTTTTTTTTTTTAATGTAAAATTTGTAGAAGTTAAGCACATTTCCATAAATAACGGGGTCGGGGATGCAGACTTTCCAACAAGAAGGTTGCTGAGAATGGGAATTTAATATATAGGTATTGATTTTTGGTTTTGTTTTTTTGTTTCTGTGCTAAAAAAAAATGAGTTAAAAATATCAAGTTTGTACATTTTTTCCCAAATGTGAGAAACATTTTTAATGGATTTGTATTTTTTTTAATTTTGTGCTCTTTATTCACTTAAAAAAGAAGAAATTTTGCTTTTGTTTTTAGTTAAATTTGCATTTTAAAGGCCTCAGATCCTTAAGAAAAAAATACCCAGGGTTTCTTAAAAGTATTATTTATGGAAATACTGTAGTTTTACAGTCCACTGTGAGGTTCCCTTCTGAGGCCAATTGATCACTTACCTTGGTACTTTGGAACCGAAGTTACAGATATATATTAAAATATTAATAATAATAATAATGTACAAAACTGTTTGTTTTTTGCCTTATTATATTATGCAGAAATTTAAGAGGAATTTTTTTTGACTTCTTGTTTTAAACAAAAAAAAACAAAGAAAACAAACTGTAAATATTCTGTTAATATAAATGTACACCAATATTAAATTCTTAACATAGGTAGACTTTATAAAAATGGTTTCTAGAACCACTCTGGTTATTTGTTAACATGGTTACAACTCATACTCTTGTCACAGTCAGAAATTCACACTCAGAAAGCTAAGTACGGCATATATACTTCAACTATGCAAGAACTTGGAGGCAGGTCTTAGTGGATGTTGGGGGGAGGAAGGTTTAAAAAAAAAAAAAAACAACCCAAAAACAACCAACTCGCAACTATGGAGACAGAATGGAAATGGCATGTGAACAGGAAGAAGGATGCTTGTGTTTAACAAAAAAAAAAAAAAAAAAAAAAAAAAGAGAGACTGAATTTTTTTGTACAAACACAAGGGACAGTTCGTCAAGGAAAGAGAGAGACACACGCTCCTGGAAGGGAATTTTGGTTTCCTACTTTTCAAGCTGGCAAAAGCAGATGGAACTGGCACAGTACCATGCGGCAGACCCTTTCTTTATTTTTTTTTTCCTTTTTTTTCTCTTTTTTTGTGTTGTGGGCAGGATCGCTGGCAAGCAAGGACAATTTTCCGTGGACCCCTTGTGCTAATTGTGCAGTGTTCTTATTGGAATCTGTATACAAGACAAAGTAGAATTTTAGGAGTGCAAAAAAAAAAGTCTAATGGTTGATTAAAAAAAAAGAAATTCTGATATATTATCTATAGTACATGAAGACCATAAGCAAATGTTTGTTTCAGTGTGGTTCTGCCTTGAACTGCTTTTTGGCATGATTTATTTTTTATTTCCAATTTTACTTTTCATCCATATGTAAATTTTGCCATGTTTTACTTGCTGTACCATCCCCCCTCCCTTATTTTATTTTTCAGTGTCCATGTTTTATATATCCTGGGCTTTTTCTCTCTAGTTAATTCAGCCATCCGCTACTATTTTCTTGGCTCTGTAACTCTTGTTTCCCCCCCCTCCCCATCCTCCCCCCTGCACCCCCTGTAATTTTAAACATTCAGTTTCCTTGTAGATCAATGAAGATAAATACAACATTGATTTTGGATGAAAAAGGGAGTTGAGTGTTTGTGTGTCGTAGCCAGTGCTGTTGACTCGGAGGCTCATGCTTTATTGACGGCGCTTCGGCGGCTGGGAGGAGGCAGCCGGCGGAAGGGGTTGGTGCTGGGAGAGGGATTTTATTTTCCTTGTAAATCTTGCGCGGCAGAAGGAACGTGGCCCATAAAATGCTTCGGAGGCACTAGTTGTGGCGGGCAGGACTGGGGAGGAGAGCGGCGCTCCTCGGCTCTGCGGCAGCTCTCCCCCCGATCCCGTGGCCTCGGCGCAGGGGGCACCTCGGGCTCTGCGCTGATCCGACGGTCTTCTGCTGGGGGGAAAGGAGGACGGAGAAGGAGGCAGCAGCTCGTTTGAAGGAATCGCGCTGCCGGCATCGCTACGGGAAGGTTATTGCCTCAAGCGCTCTTCTCCACGTGCGTTTTCATTTGCTTCCCCAGCTTTTCCCGTAGGCTGAGAGCAGACATCTGCAGGGGGATGGAAAAGTGCTCCAAGCCCCCTCGCTCTCAGTAACTGATTTAACTGTGGGCGACTGTGCTTTAACAGCATGTTACAGCTTCTGTTTTTAAGTTTGTGTGTGACTAAATTACCGAGCATAAAAAAATAAAATGAAATAAAATAGCAGGGTCCTTAATCTGATGAAAGGAGGCTTAAAACAAAATAGGCATTAAAAATCAGCACCTGCTCTCCCAGCTGAAATCGGAGGAACATATAACACATGGTGGAAGCAAAAAGTGTGCTGGACTCGGCATAAAGATATTTGTAATGCTGGCTCAGGGGGACTGTAATTCTCTCCTGGTGCCGTTGTCCAACGTGGCATCTTGCTTGACACCGCCTCTAACACAGACCTGCGTAAATGAACCTCCCTAACCTCTGTTAGAAGGAATCCGTAGCTGCATCTTCCCGATGCAGATGAGTGCGAGCAAGGGGGTTGTTACTGCACGCTCCAAAAAAAATACAAAAATGGGCCGTACCCTTTGGAAGGATTTGGTCCGTGTATGATTTAAAAAAGTGAGCATTAAATCAATGCCATGCTCCCCTGGCATTCCTGAAGGATTGCTTATTGCAGCCACACCGGTGCCAGAAGAATTCATCATGACTGATGTTGTGGCAGTCTGAATATTAAAAGAAAATCAGCGGTTTGCCATTTGCTGTATTAGGAGGCATTGCTCTTACGCTTTTGGAGGATGACCCATCAATAATGCTGCACTACAGTGGGATTCCTGCGGAATTACGCAGTGCCGAGCATCAGCCTTCTCACAAAAAGGTTCATCGTGATTAATGGTATTATTACCTAAACAGAGAAACTAATTAATTCAGCCTTATTCCTTTAAGCCACCCCAGCTGAGCCACCTTCTGCTAAAAAGAACTGGTACAGAAGAACTTCCTGGGTTTTATGCATTTCTACCACCGTTGAGTTTTCATTTTGTGCAGTTTTTACCATTTTTATTCTACTTTCGGCCATCTCCCTAGAGACTTCCCCCAGTCACCGACAAAGGGTGGGATATAGCAAACGACTGACGGTGGGAGGAAGAGGATGGGATTTGTAAGGCTCATTGCTTGCCTCAGGCAACCTATTTTTAAAAAGATGCTCAGGAAAGCGTAAGGAGGGAGACCAGCTCTTGCACTTGCGTTACCTTTTGTCCGGAACACGATGCCACGCGCTACCGCAGCTCGGTGGAATGAGATTTGGTGTGCACCCACTTCAGTTAATTGGGGCCAGTGTTGGCCTGGTTAATGAATTAGACAAACAACCAGGAGATCATGGAGCGAGGGGAAAAGCCAATCTGTAAATCTGTAATGAGTTCTCAGATCACTTGTCA
The DNA here is from genome assembly GCF_000737465.1 of Haliaeetus leucocephalus. Lineage (NCBI taxonomy): Eukaryota > Metazoa > Chordata > Aves > Accipitriformes > Accipitridae > Haliaeetus > Haliaeetus leucocephalus. Next base: position 2,098,468 of record NW_010973238.1, on the reverse strand, counting down.
AAAATACTGGGTTTTGACAAAAAGATCTAGTATTTCCCTAAAAAGCGAGCTTTATTGCCTAAAATAAGTATATGGGAATTGTCCATTCCAGCTGTTATAGATACCATAAATATTTAGTTATTGGTTAATTGGTTTGTCTAAGTTAGACAAACAGAGGCTCGATGCAGGGGCACCCAAAGACTCTGCAGCAGCCTGAGCCGCCGCCGTAGGATCTGCAACGCCAACGTCGCCCGGGTCCGGAGGAGGGAAAGCACAAGCAGTCAACTAGACAGAAATGTAATATCCCGAGAGCTTAGGCAAGAGCGAGACAAAACAGCTTTGCTTCGGGCAGGGTAGCAAGTGCCAGAATGAGAGAAGAGGTAAATCAGTGGTGTGCAGCTCGGGCTCGAGCCGAGAAGCTGTCGGTGGTGGGGAAAACAGGGTTTGTGTTTTCTTTGGCTCGTACTGAGCAAAAGAAAAAAAAAAGGAAACCTTTCCTTTACCTCCTTCAGGAAATTCCTTTTTGCCAAAGTCTTAGGAAAATAGTTGTGTTGCAGTGGCGGGGCGGGGCGGGGGGAGATTTTGGTAATCTTGTGAGAGACCAAAATGGCATTGCCCGTCAGGGAAACCTGGGCTTCCCCAGCGCCGGGGGCTGCTGGGTCTTTCCCTGCACACACCTTTCCCAGTGCGGCTTGGTGTCCCTTTGCACAGGCAGTTTGCTTTGGGAAGAGTCTAGCCAAGGAGAAATAAAGAGCAACGGGGCTTTGGCAAACAAATTCAGCACTTTAATCCTGGGGAGCTGGTAGCCCAGGGCTTAGCTGGGAAACACGGTGCTTTGGGAAGAGCGCGGCGGGTCGTGGGCTCAGCCTTGAACAGGGCATCACTGCGGGCGCAGCAGCGGTGTCTGGGGGACCCCCCTCATGTCCACCCGCGTCTGGCACGACAGCATCCCCCCGCTGAGGCCACAGCTCTTTCATACCACCGAGATGGATATTTTGTCAGGAAAAAGCCTTTCCCAGTAGCACGCTGTATTATGTGAAACCAAATAAAAAGCAGGGAGCAGGAGAGGGCTGTAACAGGCCTAAATTACAGGCTACCATTTCTGAACATAAAGGGGAAAAAGAAAAATCAAATGGTGTTTTGAAGTTTCACTTGGAAAATATTTTTTTCGAGGCCTTTGAGGGATGTGTGCGCAAAGGAAAAGGGTCATCTCCCCTCGCCCCAGCCCCTGCCGCTGCGGCACAGCTGGAGGCCTCCGACGGCAGCGGCTGGGACCTCCTTGCAGGTGTCAGCACGGCAATTTCTTTGTCTTCTCACAAAAAAAACCTTCTGCTCCATTAAGCTTCCCTAATTGCTGCATTTATCATCAGCCATTTTCTGCTTGTTCTCTTCCTCATTCAGCGAGGATGTGTCAAAATAGAGATATACGCCGCCGTCCCTCCCGCCGATGAAGCTGTTCGGCAGGCACCGGCTGCTCAATTGGCCGTTTAGCAGAAGGTCCCTCATTACCGGCTCGACGGCAGCTTGCGTGTCACACAGATCACAGCAGCCGGGCCACGCTGGCCGGGTGTCAGGCCCTTTGCACTGAGCCTTGATAAATAGCTGAAAAGAGAATAATAGAGGTCTTATTTTTTGACTCAAAACCCAACCGGCTTCATCATCCTCCTCCGGCTCCTGATAGGAATTCACGCAGCAAACTGCAGCTGCCCGCAGCGGGGTGAAGCCCTTCATCTCCCCCTCCCCCCCCCAAAAAAAAGCAGTTTGAGGAGCGGAGGATGTATTAGACACCCAAAGGAGACCAGGGCCCGGCTGACACCCACGTCGGCTTTGGTCACGCACCGCACGTCCTTGCCAACGGCAGGAGGAACCGTGCGAGAAAAAAGCTGCAGCTCAGCCAGGGCAGGCAGGTTGCTGCCGCTGTTTTGCAGAAGAGCTGTCGCAAAATAAGAAGTCGTAATAAGCTCTTCTGCAACGCTTGCTCACTGTTTTATCAAAGCGCTTTTGTTGAATATTATTTCAGGAAAAGGAAAAGCCAGTTAGACACCGAAGGAAGTAACCGGCTTTTCATAAATGCTCCGCTCCCTGCTGCAGCCTCTCCTTCTCTTCAGCACTTCCAGCCAATGGAGAGCCAGTGCCCAGCGATGCTCCCCAGCCACTCCGGCAGTGGTGGGGTTGCTCAGAGAAAAATTGCAAAACAGAACTCTGGGCAAATCCAAATTCAAAGTGCTGGCCAGTGAGAAATGCAGTGGTGGGGAAGCTTTTAGGTTTCATTATTCAAAAATCTCTCTTTTCATTTTGAGTGCTATAAAATAGCACTCAAAAAAAAATTTTCTCCAAAAACCCTGAGACAAGTGATTTTTGAGAGAAAGGCAGTTTGTTGAAATAAGAAAGGAATGAATAATTTTAACTGGAGAGGGAATGAGCCCAGCTGAGCACCACATCGGAGCCTTGTGCTGGGTGAGACCAAGCCTGAGGGGGTCGGGATCTCTTCCACATTGTCTTAATGATACCAGGAAAGTGGAGATGCTGGAAATCCTTTTTTTAATTGTACCATGAGGCAAAGATCGTCTTCTGTCCCATGTCCCTCTACAGCTTGGAAAGTCCTTTCATCCAGGTCAATGGCTCTTAAAACAGAAATGCAGGAACCACTATCACCTGTAAAATCCTTCCTGGGGGCTTGCTGAATTACTGTCACAGTAATGCAATGCTTTGGCCAATGCAGTGCTTTGGAAGGAGGATGAAAGGATTTAAGAGTGTCTCCTTAATGGCTTGTTGAGTGAAAAAGCTGGAAGAAAACTGACCTAAAGCATTTTAGGTTCCCTTCTGGAATCTCTATTATTCTTTGCATTTCACCAATGTGAGCTGTAAGCTGAAAACCTCCTGCCTGCTTTTAAGGATGCATTCAGCCATTTGTGTGTAGATTCCCACAAAACCCATTAGGATGCAGGCAGCCATACCTTGTCTATCAGCCAACAAAGGACTAGCAGAAAGAGAGAAAATAAGTGAGCAAATTTCCTGCCGTATCTCAGTAACAAATAGCAATACACACCACCATCAAGGCCACTGTGAAGATCAGCTGCCTTTCCACCTGCCTGATAATGGTGATGGGTGCTTGGTCACAGGCACTGAGGGCTTCTACACCTACTGTGGAGCGAACAAAGGAAAAGGGAGGAATTATATGGTTTGGGAGTTTTTTTATTTTCAAAACTAAGATGGCTCGGGATTTTTGGTTTGTTAATAGATACCTAAGAAACTACAGCGTGTGAAAAATGACTGACAAGGGAACCTTATCTGATTGGCGGTTTGCACTAAGCCCCTTTGGACAGGGGAGGTGATAGTACCATAAAATATACTGTTATGGCTTCCTTTTAAAAAAAACCCACACCTTAACTCTCAGCACGTATCTCTTAACTCTCAGTGGTAGCCCCGAAAAGGCTAAAAGCCATGCACTGCTGTCATGGGGCTGTACAGGTTAACCACGTCTGCAGCTGAGAAAGCAGGGATCGAAAGCAGTCCAGCTATTCAAGGAATTAATTCAGCTGGTGGGGATGGCTCTGGAGGTCATGCACAGCCAGATTAGCCTTTCCTGCCGTGTCCTGTGGAGTTTCACTGATGAAACTCTGCAGAATTTAAAGGTTAAGCCTCAGGCACGACCCAGCTACCTTCCAGTCAGACACAGGATCGATACCGTGTCTCCGGCCGACAAGTCAGGGCAGCGGGCTGCCAACGGCACATGCCCGGGGCACGGCAGAGCAACAGGAGGAACCGGACCCCCTCCCACCTGCGTCTGCAAAATCCACGCCGGCCGATTTGGACCGTTCCTGACGGATCCTGTGGGCAAAGACACCGTACGGTTTTTCTGCACCCTGCCTCCATTGTGTTCACTGGATGACTTCACACAGCCAGACATGGCCAAAAATGTGCCTCTGTGAACTAATGAATTGGTTTAATTGTCTGCCAAACCTGAGAGCAGCCAAAAGTAACAAATTAAAGTTTACAATCCTGTGGTCTCATTTACAAGGGGATAATACAGCAACTGTTTATTTTGTGAGATGTTGGAGTGAGTCGGGAGAAAATTACAGCCCCTATGTAATATTAATAATAATCATCATCATAAAAATACTTTTAATAGCAAACACCGATAGTTGTTTTGCTCCATTAACTTGCACTATTGTTTCAGCCCGTCTGGCTGCCGACTCAGCAGGGCAGGGGGTGTTGATTCCCCGGAGGCAAAACTGGCTTCACAGCCACAACAGCTGGATTCGCAGCCACGGCATGGCTGTAGCGGGGCAGCATCCGTGCGAGGATCTGCAGGGCCACAAGATGCTTTACGGGGCCGGGGAAAGAGCTCCAGGGGAGGAAGGCGATGCCAGGGTGCCTGGAAGCTGCTGGGAGACTTCGTGGCCGATGTGCCCAGCCCGGAGGGGACAGGCTGAGGAGGGAGGTGGGAGCAGCAGCTCTGCGGTTTTTGGAAGACGTGCAAGCTTCACCCTTTGCGAAGTCAGCACGGCCCCAAGGGACGGAGGCGCAGGGTCAGCCCGGCATGAGCCCCAGCTCAGACACCACAAGCCAGCGACCAAGTGAAGCGGGTGGCGACGTCTGCGCCGGGCGCGGATAATTTCAGGCTTTCAGCCTATTTCGAGCTGCCGCACCAGGAGCCCCGACTGCGCCGTACCCTCGTGCGCGGGCTGCCCAGCGCTGGGACGCCCCGTCTCCTCCAGCCCCGGGCTCCAGAGAGGCGGGGGCTTGCAAGAGGGGCTTTGGCACGAGGGAGGGTCCTAAATATGGGAAAACTGCCATAACTGTCTATTTTTTCTGCAAAATAGATGAGGCCCGTAGGAAGCTCAGCAGCTGGGCGAACGGCTGTGTCGCCAAAGGCAGCTGAACGGGAATGCGAGAGGGGGAAAAATAAATAAATACGTCCGTACATCCCCATGAAATGAATCTCTCCCCATTCAGCCATTTCCCTTTATTTCTTCCTTTTAGAAGCAAGGTTATCGGGTCTAACATCACATCCAAACATTTCAGCACTAGCATTATATGGGATGCTCCAAGGTCAGCGCCTGCAGCTGTAAACTCATTAGTCTTGTCTTTTGTGAGAGAAGAAAGCCTCTTCATTCCTCTCTCGCCCCCTTCCCCCCTAATTAAAATTAAAATATTTCCTGGCCAAAAGTCATTTCTGCATTCATTCATCTCAATTCTTTTCTGTTTGGATAAACCACCCTCTGGTACTCCGAGGGTGTTATGTATACAAACTATAAACTCTTAATGGTCCTGCAGTGTGTTATGACTGGCCTAAAGAGCTAAAGCAGGCTCCGAAAAAAGCGGTTCTTGGCAACGCCGTGTATGGAGTTCAGGCTCATCAGTCATATGCAATTAGAGATTAAAAGTGCTTGATGGACTATAGGGGAGACCAGCACGGAGGGAGATTAGGAATGTAGGAGAGAAAAGGCAAACAAAAGCTTTTATCTTGGCGCAGCAGTTGCTACTACAAAAGCGGCGACGGGAGGACGGTCCTCGTTTTTCCGGAGGCGCCCGCAGCCTTTCTGGGCTGGAGGGCCCAGGCGTGCCGATCGCAGCGCCCCATCTCCATCCTGACGACCACCCACGTCTCAAGCGGGGCGATGCAAGTCCTCGGGGACCACCGGGGCCGGCGGCCGTGGCTCAAAGAGGGCACAGCAAGGCTGAGCTCGGGAGGAGGCTCGCGCCGCAGTCCGGGCTTTCGGGATCCTGTTGCTAACTGCCCACCGACACAGCGCCTGGCAAACCTCCCCCCCCAGCTGCTGGCAAGGGCCAATCGGCCCAAAACAGAAGCACCTGGGAGGCATCAGGAGCCTGAAGGTCTTATGGGGATGGGGAGGGAAGAGTGACTCTTCTTTCTAAAGCAAAGGCATGTTTCCCAGTTGGGGTCCTGCTGCTTGGGAGGGGAGGTGGGTGGTTGATCTGTAAACCTTTCAAGAGGTTTGCGGCTATTTATTGCCTATGTTTTGCTGGGGGGGGGGGGCTGCTACACGCTGAAACAGGCTGTTGGGGCAAGGCAGCTCCCTGCTGACACATCACTGCCTGGATGCACCCAAGACGGGCAGGAGCAGGACACAAGAAGAGGTGAGATAAGCAGTTGGGATAGGCAGGGACCGTCTCCCCCTCTCCTTCTATACCTTCAGTCTATGCAGCCTCTCCAATTTTAGGCAGGCTTAAAATGTTGGGCTAGCGTGGGCTACAGGGGGACATAGAAATGCTTTTTTTTGCCAGCAGAGAAATGTTTGGGTTTGCAGCCTGGAGAAGGTTAAGTTTTTAGGCTATCCAGAGAGAGCTCAGCCAGAAAGCCCAGCTAATCTAGTGTTGAATACGCCTTGGAGAGGCCCGCGAGACAATACATTTTTCCTTGCGGTGAAACATAGTTGTTTTGTTAACAAGATTTGTTTTGAGCTAAGAAAATGCTTGGCCCTCACTGGAAGGGAAAAGTGTAGATGAGCTGGGTAGGGCAGTCTTGACCCCAAGGTGAAATGTAGACCAGTCACCGAGGATTAAATGCCCTCCTTGCCATCACAGTAACTGTGTGCTGGAGGCTTTTCTGCTCCTTATCAGGACTCAGAGCACCCTCAGGGGTTCAGTGCCCTTTGCTGGGTCACTGACTTAGTGGCAAATTAGGGGAAGGGCTCCATCAGCTGAGCTGCCTGTGTGGCCCGGGAGGTCTCCTATGGAAACAAGGATGCAGCTTAGCCTGCAAAATGGCGTGAGACTTCAGCCTTTCTTCTCCGCACCTCCAAACACCTTTGTGCTTTGTGTAGGAGGAAGGTGTGAGACAGCTCTTCCGTACACAGTGGTCACTGCAGTCCAATAAACTGTTTTCTATAGTATCAGGAGACACAGGTGAGACTTAGCACTTTGTGACCTTCTTGGTGAGGCTATCTGAGACTGTCAACCCTTGAAAAACCAGGAGGCTTCTCTCCTTTCTCCCCACAGCACAGTTGTCCTTCCATCCATTTGCTTTCCCTACCCACAGCTAGCAAGAAGAGCCAGGGAGGCACTTGGCCTGCCCAGCCTGAATGGAAGGAGCTGACTCTTGATGGAGTTTTGTTATAGAAGTCTCAATCAGCCATTAGCAGTTCATTTAAATGGGTTTTCGTGAGCATTAATAGGCTACGGTAGTGCATTCATAGCCAGCTTTCCTCAGGTTTTGCAGAAAGTGGTATAAGTGGGTTTCTTCAAGTATATGTGATTGCTCATAGCTGCTGAAGTTGATTTGAATCACTTGCTACCAGGCTCACCAATTTAGCCTGATAAATTGTGCATTACTAAATGGGGGAAGGGAACAAAGCTGTGTTCTCCCAGAGAAGAAAATGCAGGATTTCTCATCAGTGAAGAATGATTCTTCTCATCAGCACAGTCTGAGAAAGGCCGTAATGAACCATTTGCACCTGAGAGCAAAAGCCTTCGGTCTGCTACATTCCTGATCAGTCCTCATGCTCTGAGATTCAGATACGATTGGTTCTGCCCAGAGCCGGCCACGAGGACAGGCAAATCCAACCAGCAGTGCTACGTGTATAGCTAAGAGCACGCTCATACCAGTGCTCCTTGGCCACTCTCATTAGACATCAGTCCTATCCTCTGTACAGCTGATGGGGGCTCTGCCTTTCAATTCAGGAGCACTTACTGACTGCAGACTGTGCATGGAAGAGGGATTCAGCCCCTTGCCCCAGGCATTAGTACTTGCTGAAGAAACAAACATATTTGGAAGGCTTTTCTCTTTGTGTTGGATAGAAAGCATCTGCCATGCAGGAAACAACTGTCTGATTCTTTAGGAAGCTGGTCTCGCTCTCACCCACGCGAGCTGCCTGCCAGTCAACAGGCTCACTGGTGATCAGGCATGAGGTCATGGAGCTGGTGCTTGGAAAGGGACTGGTCTCCATTACCGCAGTAATGAGAGTATTGTTTGGCATTGATATTCTGAAATGCATTTTAGGCGCTTTCAATCCAGACACCCCAGCCTCTGACCCCAGCTGCAACAGTGACTGGGTATGCAAATAATCCACTCCGAGTTTGGATGACGCTGAAGTACAATTAGTGTTTTTAATATACTGCATAAGTACAAGGCTTGCTGGATCCCACTGCTCCATCAAGACCGGCATCCTGCTTAAGTGTCCCAGCATGCACGCGGCTGTATAATCAGGTACCGCACTGAGTTTTCACGGAAGCACCGCAGTTATTAATGCATTGCTACGCGACAGCCAAGCCCTGCACACAGACTGTGTGCTCGGTCCCAGGGGACCGTGGGCACCGTGCGTCTTGTGCTCAGCCTCATGGCCTGATGGATGGACCCGTGTTAATGAGCTCCGAAGGGAACCGCATGGAGCCCTCCTTGCTGGAGGCACAAGCCTCTAAGGGAGGCAGTTAAAAGGGGGCAAAAAAGAACAGTAGAGAAAAGGGATAGACTCCAGATAGCTCCTTCGGGGATGTGAAGGTTGTGCTTGATTAAAAGCAGTGCTTTATGAAAATGTTATTTGCTATGCTTGGAAGATGACATTCAGTGCAATAAGAGTGTACAGCAAACTTAATATGCTCCCTATGGAAAGGGCTGGGGTGTGTGCCTGTGAATACATCCTATCCTCTTATCTTTGGTCCCTTTGCTTTAGTAGCTGGGTTTTTCCTCCCCGTGCTGGGAGGTTCCACTTTCTCCCAAATACGTAGGCGTCCTTCCTCTGCGGCAGCGTGCAAGCAATGGTGCAGAAAAGGTCTTTGATGAGAAGACTCACATGAGCGGAGAACTGCGACTGCCTCTCTGGGGCACACGGATGACTGGTATCAAAATCTCAACCCTCAAATCCTGTCCTGAACTCTCAGGGTGTATTTGTTTTGGATGCCGTCAGCGTGGCTACACCAGCACAGCTGGAATGAGCCTTTCAGAAGGTGATGCACAGATCTATTTCCAAGTAGTTTACACTAGACTTTGTCTGGACGTGTTTGGTTTTTAATGCTTTCCCAGAACACTTGTAAATTTTTATTTCTGCTGAGAGCAGGAGAAACTAGCTGCTGTGCACAGAATAAAGTTGATTGTCTACAAAGTTTAATGCTGTTTTCTTGCTCTATTATTTGGCCATTCTGTGTTCGTGAAAAAACTCTGTTTTAAAGCTCACTCGGAGCTCCTGGGCTGTGCAAGGAAGAGAAGGGGAAAAGCTATTTCTCTGCTCTGCCAAAACATACAAAAGTTTTATGTACCGTGATGGAAAGTTAAGGTGAAAAGGGCTGGATCTGAGACAAGAAACATTTCTTTAATTTTCCCTACTTTTTTTAACAGGATTTGCTGTTGCTTTGAAAGCCTCCTGCTATTTTACAGGCCATAAAAAAGAGAGACTGAAAACATTTATTTCCTGAGACTTGCTCGTTTCTTGAGCTCTGCTAAACTGAGCCTGCCTAGCAAAGGGAAGGGACGGCATGAGCCCAGCAGACCCTTCATCCAGTGGGAGAGACCAAAATTTGCTTTCGTGGGCCTCGTAACAGAAAGCTTCATTCTGCTTTGCAGCCCGTGTCCTATGCCCTGTCCCGTGCAGCCCTGGGATCCCCCAAGGACAGGACCTGCCTCCCCGAAGCCGCGTGAGCTCCTGGGTGCTAAGATAGCCGTGCAGGCGAGCAGGCTGCCACCTCATTTTCTACGGCGGTGACTGCTCTTGGCTCACAGGTAAGCCAAAAGATTTTACACGGCCAGGTGCTGGCTGCGATAACGTCCCCCTGCTTGGCCAGTAATGTCATCTAGTGCCCTTCCCAGGGGCTGATAGGGGTTACAGGTACAGGTAGCAACAGATCCTCAGGTCTGTCCCATCTCCCCAGCCCGGGGAGGCAGGTGGGTTTCCTTCAGCGGCACGGTCTGCCCACAGGGCGCCGGTGGGATGGTGACCCTCTGCTTGGCTTCCCCCAGTGAGTCTCCACCGGTGGCAAGTCCAGGTCATGGATGTGGAGGCCAAACCTGCAGCTGCACGTTAGGGTTCACGGACCATTTCAGAAGCATGTGCTGTAAATGAGAGGATGTGTGAAATCAAAAATATTTTCACATGATTCTCATACAGTTTAGCCTTCCTTTGACCTACAGCTTTACTTTTACTTACTGCCATTGTTTTTGGCTGAAAATTACAAAGCTGAAAGAGCATCTGTTCCAAATAATGCTGGTCAGGCTTCTGGATAACAGCTCAGCAGCTTCCTGCCAGGAGCAGTTGCTGTGGCTTCTCGATTACTCTTAAGATGTATTCAGTGTTTTGGGGAGGATAAGGGAGTATCGTGAGGAAGATAGGAAATACTTGTTTGTAGAAAGCCTAGATACCAAAGGCCCAAACATCTTAACTAGCGTATGTTTAAAAACTACATAGCTCAGGTGAAATTCTTCAAGGGGAAAGAATATAATACAGCCTTTAAAGAGCATTAAACAAAGAGGATTTTTTTTAAATTGGCTATCAAATACTGAACAATAAAAAAATAGGATCAAGCGGGAAGCATGTATACTTAAGGAATCCAGATCTTTTAATACCTACAGATATCCTCTTTATTTAAGTTCCTGGTTTTTAGACATGACCCTTCTTTATTTGGGTTTGATAGGGAAATGTCCAAAAATGTGTTTTCTTCAGCTTTCAGTTTTAATAGCAGGGCAGATATAAAAAAATTTCTGAGTTGTCTCTTCAGTTAGGAAGGTAAGCCTGCTCGCCTGCACACCCAAACCTCAGGGTTGTTTTAAATATCCTGCAAAGCCTGGGGAAAATGCCCTCGCTGCAGCAAAATATTTCAAGCCAGCCTGCTGAGCAGCAGGGCGGCTGACCTCGGTCTGCAGAGCTGGCCAGCAGGTTTGGCTTTTCCAAGACAGGTCTGGCTTGGCTTTGGTTGCTTTGGTTCCTTCGCCTCCCGCGCAGCACGGGCGGGCAGGGTTTGTCCGGCAGCGGGAGGAGGGCTGGCTGTCGCGAGCAGACCGGCTGCTTGTCCTGGTCTCACGAGGTCACTTCAATAGCAATACGCTTGTAACTTCTCTCTGTTTAGACGAGCCGGCGGCGGGATCGCTGGTGTCTTCGTTCTCCTTGCGGCGGGGCCGCAGGACGGCTGCTGGGCTCCTGCCAGCCCCTGCCCGCTCCCTCTGCGGTCCTCCCGGGCTAAACTCCCCTTCCTGGCCGGGCTCCAGCAGCGCGTCTCGTGTTCAGCCAACCCGAATCCCCCCTGAATGCTTTGATACGATGGTTTTCTTCATTTCTCCTAAAATGGTTGAAAGCTCAACCTCATTTCTACCGTCCCTCATGAATCCACCGGGTATCGTGGACCTGTGCCCATCAGAGGCCACGCGGCTCCATTTAGACCTCATGGACCACCTCCCTTCCCTTTTAATGAAGTTTTATTTGGGGCAGAGGACAGGGAGGCAATCCCAATGCCTTGCACTTCATGCAAGTGGAGGAGGCAAGTTCTGCTCCTGGGCAGGGGCTCGGAGTGGCACGTGCCTGCTGTCCCCACACCAACGCCTGCCTTGTCCCCCCAGGCTGCACCTCGGTTTTAGTAGGGGCAAAACCAAAGCTCCCTATATCCTCGCCTCCATATTCTTTTGACCACAATCTCTACGCTGTAGCAACTCACAGCCTTAGAAATGCATGATGAAAATCTTCCGTTTCCAACATTGGGCCCTAACTGGCATCTTTGTTTGTGGCTATGGTTTTAACGGGAGCAAAAGCATGGCTTTGAGTATGCATGTGAGCGGGCGCCCTATCACATGAGCATGGCAGCGATGAGATGCACGCTACCATGTACACCTGAGCCTATTTTTCTTCAGCCCTGAGTTTCAGCAATTTTAGCTTCTTGAAATTTCTAAAAATACAGAACAAAGCCACTACCTGATGGGGGCAGGATTAAACCTCAGCTGCTGCTTACCCCGCCCCCTCATCCACTCTAAGATATTTATTAGCAAAGATGACAGGTAAATCCAGCCACAAGTTGTACAAAAGTTAAATTACTAACTTTTAAACAGAATAAAAGTCTGACCCTGTTCCTTCTAAGGTTCTTGGCTTCAGTGACACAAGATCCCCAACTGAAGTTTTCCTTTTAAGTAAGAAGGGGCAATGGCAAGAGCTGCACCTTTCAGTCCAACGTCTCATTGCCGAGTTTGTGACTTGAACTCCCCACCAGCGACAGCTGGAGACTGGAGGTTACCAAGTCTGCAAGCCCAGGGGGTTATTGATGGGATCTTGTGTACACAGATCCTGTGCTGGTCTGCAATGCCGCCAGATGGAAACACAAAGCAGGTTCCTTGTGTTTCCTGGGATGGGGTGGGAAGGTCTGGTTTTGTCCTGATTTACTTGCCTCCTGGTTTCTCTGGTATCTTGGATGACTGTTGCCTGTGAACATGCGTGCATGTTTCTGAGCATTATTTCTCTCCTTTACTTCAGTTCTGATTATTCCCTATCTCACAGTACTTTTCTATTATCTGTTCAGATGGTTAGACTGGAGATTAAATGGAGTAAAAAGTTATTACATTGAAAAAACGAAACTTCTAATTTTTTTGGCTGAATTCCCTTGACTAAATTATGTGGGTTTTTTATTTGCTATAGCAGGTCTCCAGGCTCCTGACTAATGTTGCAAAACGTTAATGGTTTCTCTCACTTCCCTGCACTCTCCCACCCACCCCCGAACCAATATCATGGTCTGTCCATACTGAGTGGTTTGGGGTTTTGGTTTTTTTTTTTTTTAAAGGCTCTGCTTCCCCACTGTAATAATATTAGTGCAGCTCCATTAGTGCTAGCACACATGGGCCTGCTGGTTACCCCTGGGCTGTCTAAATCTGTACCCTAAACTTCATAGTAGGCAGATCACCAAAGAAATGATAAGATGGAAGTCAGCCAGATTGCCGCACTTGCGTGAGAGGGGGGCACTAATTTACACCTATGTGTAAAGAATAAATATTTTCTTGCAATCATGTTGCTAAGCCTGAAGGTAGACAGCTGAGCCTTTCAAGGATAAAATTGCTATTGCAACGTTGGGCTACAGAACAGTACTGCAAGAAGTGGATTCCTGGGATTTTATGGGGGAGCGGGCTGAGGCATGCCAAGAGGTTTCGTTCAAGGTGGATGCCTGAAGGTTACATCCTCATCTGGAGTATTTGGAGTATGGGAATAAACAGAGTTTCCTCGGCAGAGACCAGCCCTGAGTTAGGGACAGACACAGGGTGGGAGAAATGCTTCAGGAGTCACTTGCCCAAAGCGCAATCCCCCATTAATTAACAGGAAGGTTTCCATGTGCTATACATTCCAAGAGGCTTTGCTTGGCAGCCCTGTCGATCATTCCCAATGCACTCTAAGAAGGGAAATTTGGGCAGTTTATAATTCTTTGTTGCCTGCTGTGTACTGAGCACAGACTTTTGCATCTGCCCTGCTGCTAGTGTACCAGGCGAATGCTTTAGCGGGGCTGTTTTACGTGCTGTGGGCACATGAACAGCTGGCAAAGCTAAGCCATATCCCTCTCACTCCCATGTGCTGCAGAGGCTGAAACCATGCTGAAATGTTCATTTTTCTAACATCCTGCAAGACACGACACAGCCCTGCATTCTGGGGCCTGTCACGCACAAGCCAGCTGCAGGTGGCGAGAGGGCAGATTACAACAACATCAGTTCAAACCTTTGTTTTTATTCCCATACCAAAAAAGCCTACAAACAATTCTCCCCTGGGTTTTCCATGAAATGAAGCTCAATATTCACAAGGCAGTGAAAAGAAAAAAATTTAAAAAAAAAAAAAAAAAGGGACTTGTTATTCCCCAAACCATGCATTATAAATGTACGAAACCCACAATTAGAGTTGCACTTTCAAGACGCTGCTCAGAAAAACCTAAGCAGAGCACACAAAAAAAAAAGGTGCTTGCACAGGAATGACATCCAAAGCAACCTCAACCTGACCCTGTAGTGACCTACATAATGACCACGAATTTGCGATTTAGGCCTGATTACTTCAAACTAAGCTGTAAAGAGCTAATGGAGCGGTGGGGGGATTTTTTTTTGTTTTGTTTCCTTGTCCCTTTGCAGCACTGCTGTGGGCAGTTTCGGTGTGAAGCGGCTGGACAAGGCGGCCGGGAGGTGCTTTGCAGCCCCAGAACATTTCCATGGGGACACAGAGATCACTGGAGCCAAAAGCAGGAGTTCACAACCACCGTCACAGGGTCACCTTCTACGTGCTGTGCAGCTCCTGCAGCGCATCTGGTACTGGGGTGAGGGGATGCCTGGTGTAACTGGGATGCATTGGTGAACATGGACCTAAATTTGCAGTTAATTCAGTGATTTATAGGCTGTGCCAGACCCTGTACCAAAGGCTTCTGTGCTTTACAGGAGCTGCATTCCTGCCTCAGTTTCTCCCCCACTAGCGGTACATTAAAGCTGAGCAAAGGGTGCGATGGCAACCTTCAACGTGCAGGTTTGGGGCACAAGCGTGAACTTAAAGACAGGGGCAGCTGAGCCAGCTCGGCTACCAAAGCATCTCCTGCTGCTGTAGCACTGCCTCATCCCAGAGAACAGCCTTGCCCCCGTGCAGACCATCAGTCACAGAAAGGTGGCGGGTGGCTGAGTTCTTGTGTCACAATAACTCCATTTTCGTTACTTGATCTTGCTTGTAGCCTATATAATCATAGCAATTAGATACAACCACTCTTAGCTGCATAGCTTAATTACAACTAATGCACATCATTTCAATTAATTTTAATTATATGGAAAATGTGAAGAGTCTGTTACTCCATTGTTAAAATCATTTGGGACAAACAAGACTAAAGTGCTAAATTTCATAAAGGACCTAGTTATTAATTTTAACTCACTAATGAATGCATGTGTCTCTAAATTCTCCGAAGATGTAGTCTCTACTTGAAGAATCAGTGCTGTAGATTTATGGATATACTGGCTTCTACAGAGAGATTTAGTCCTGACTCTAAATGCAAAATGGAAATGCCCCATACTGGTGTCTCAAGCAATACTTCTACAAAAGTTATTTCATATTAATTAGAAGTAGTCACCTTAAAATTAACATCCACTACTGCTGAAATATCACTGTGTGGACAATCTTCTGACAAAATAAATAAATTTAGGCATGACCACTTACATGGAATAATCTTAGCTTCTAATTAATCCAACAATTTTCTAAGACATTGAAATCTACCTCCTACTACTTCATTTCTATTTAGTCTTTGCAAGAAAATGTTTAATGCTCCTTGGGCAAGTTTGGAAGGTCTTATTTATGATATGTACTATTTTTATCTGCTCTTATAAATACCAGTCCCTTAGAAATAAAATGTTTCTGGAGTTTGCTACATTAAAAGGAAAAGAAAACATAGCAGAAACTTTGAGTCCTGTTTTAAAGCATAAAAGGGTTTATCTTATCTAGAGCAACCGGTACAGGATAACCAGTGTTATCTTATCACCACATATTGATGTCAGGGTTTAAAAGGACTTGAGGCTGTTATGCTACACGGAGCAGAACTCCTACACTGATAAACACTGATAAAGCTGCAGTGCTCTAATCTAAACTACACCTTCTTTCTGCCCCAAATACACATGAGAAGAGCCAGAAGCATTTTTCCTAGCACTGCACAATCCTCCGAGTGAGGGTGGGCTCCCCAGCCCACTGGTGCTGCTGGGGAAGGTCCCTGAGCGTAGCCAAGGCTGACGGCAGCTCCGAGGAGAAGAAACGAAACCCATCTCCAGGCTGAGCCCTGGCCATCGCTGAACTCCAGCCTTACGGGAATAACCTGACCCAAAAGCATGGGGTTTTGTCAAAGGGCAATGTTCACGTGAGAAGGTAATGAATGGGCTTAAAACCGATTACCTTCTTTAAGTGGTAGCAGCCCACACTGGCAGTGCTGACTGTACCAGCTTCACCCCTTCAGCAGCCTGGCTGGAATCATCTGTGGTTTCTTCAGGAAGGGAGGTGCAGCCCTAAGGCCTTCGCTTGGAGGAAAAGAGACACCCACAAAGTGAATCAGGTCCTGCGAAATGAGAGCTTGTCAGACGTGGGATGCCGGCTGAGAATCCAGGTTGCACACGTGGTTTCTTCTTGCCTGAATAACGTGGATGCCAGTGACTGATGCCAATGTAACCTTCCTGTGTGCTAAGCCATTGAATCAGCCTTCCGGAGGAACAAGGTGGATCCCAATGAACAACTGCCTGATGTAAGAGTGCCCGTGCTCGTTAGACACAGGCTAACGATGTTCTGGGTCCTGCTTTGCCCTGCACGGCCAGCTGCTGCGCTCCAGCATTGCACACTCACAAAAACACCAACCAGGCTTTGGACATGGCCTGCAGCTGGCCCAGGTTTGCTTCAGGGAAGGGGCCTCTCTCCAGGCTGCGCTAAGGGCATGGTTGTGACACTGATAACGTTGAGTATGTCGGAGCTGAGGGGAAACCAAGTCATGGACGCGGTCCCTGCATCACTTCGGTCTGCACACAGCCTTTCAATGGGAGCGGTGCAGTGCGATGAGGCAAAGGGCAGAAGGAGGTACAATAGAAATAAGGACGTACAATACCGGTAACCAACATGAAAGCTCATAGCAAGGACCAAAGTACAAGGCTGAGATAGTCACGCTGCAGATGTTCAAAATGTAGTACATAGGACACCCACATAATCTATGCATGAACTCAGAGCTTGACACCTCTTGCCTGCTTGTGCAATTCCAATTAAATTTGGGTGCATTAATCTCTCTATTCTTAATAGAAACTCACTTGCTTGCTCTCTCTCACCTCCATTTTCTGCCAACTGCAGATAAAACACCCAGTCAGCCCTCTGCTTATTTGATCCTAAGGTGAAGCGACCAAACAAGTTTGCAGCCTCACTGAAGGATCAGACGGAATGAAAAAGTGGGCTGCAAGGCAGATTAGTGAAATCGCTTCCATTACAGGTCCAAGCACGGACACATGCTGTCTTGGCAAGTTTCTTTTACAGCAAGCCTAACTTTCCTCCCTTTTCCTTCAGTTTTGCTGTGGTGTCGATGTCCCTTTCTCTAGGCGCTCAGGATAAAACCCCACACTTTGGAAGCATGGCAGCCTTGAAAGGCCTGATGTTGCACTCTACCGCAAGCTGCACCAGCTTCTTTTATTTTGGTAGAGCAGCTCCATCCAGATGTAGATGTCATGATACATATGGTACAACATGCATCCTCTCTGTTTTGCCTTGAGCTGACAGAGCGTGATTCCCAGCCGTGTGGCAGCAGACCCACTGCTCTACAGTGCTGGGGACAAGGATTCTTCTCACTCTTTCCATGCTTTTTTATAAACAATAGGTGGCAATTTTACCAATTAAGCGTGTGGGGAAGCAGCGAGTTTGGATCAGATGCACACAGCAGCTGCCACAGCATGACTACGCAGCACAGAGAGGCTGCAAGCACTTAAGCAAGACAGAATTATCATAGCACAAGATTAGTTCAGATATCATGAAGCACTGTTCCACTTCCAACAGCTCCCCACCAGGAAATCTCCACCCATCCCTGCAGTTAAGATGGGTATCTCTCTTGCAGCATTAATTGTGCTGGCCTGCCACTTTGCCGTGGTTTATGTAGACGGCCCAGCTTAACAAACCTGGACAGTAAGGGCATTCCAGTGCCGGGGTGGATAGTCCAAAAATGAATAAATCTAAGTCATGTAGTTCTGCTGAACCTGTGGTTTAAAGCTTCTAATTGCTAACTTTCATCTTTTACCAGCATAAATAATAAATGTGGCGTGTTCCCCATTTTCCATCACCACCACATTATTAAAGCAATAAAACAATTTCAAAGGTGTGGTTATCATAAGCTAATGGCACCTCTAGGGGATTAGTAACACCCCAGGAGACTTCTTAGTCTTAAAAAACCCGATACCCCCTGTCAGCCTCTATTAGCTCAGTTGTGTGAGAGTGTGTGCACGGAGCCCCTGCTCATGCTATGCCACTCGGCATGCAGGACAAGTTAACTGACACGACTGCAGGCATAATTAGGTCAGGAGATGCTTCCAGGCAGACAATTAAATAAAAGAGAGGAACCCTGCAATCACATGCAGCTCAGATCATGTATACACGCAGGTAACCCAGCTGCCTACAAGCCAGCTGCAGCTTCTTTCAGCCCAATTCAGAGCAAAGGGAGAGTCTCCCCTCTTACAAGAAGAGGTGGGGAGCAAGAGCTGCCATGCGGAGCCCCGTAGCGTGAATGCAAAGAGCTCTCCTTGCCGCACACCTGAGAGCATCTCCTCAAGGTCAGGCTGGTCGGGAGGGAGTAGGTGACTTCTTTGAGAGAACCATTCGCCCGCCTGGAAGCATCACAGCCTGGGGTTTTGCAGACCTGTTCCGAGAGCAGGTCTGTCTGCCGCCTGCCACGCCGGGTGATTTGGGAGCGCTCCCTGCACCACACAACTGCTTTGTGGATGTTCCTCCCCTGCTTCCTACCTCCTCTGAAATCTCGGTGTGACATCGCTGGGCACTACCTTCGTTTTAGTATCTGCTGGGGCGTTAAGACCAAGCTATTTAGCACATCAAAACAACAGTATTAGCAAACAGACCTTCATTTAAGGTAATTATGCACCAAGGAGACTGCCTTATCTTTCATCTCCTGTTTATTTTGCTAACAGTCACCCAGATTCTTTAAGTAATACCTTCCCTGCTATCAGTTATCAAAGCAATGATGGAGGTGGAAGACAGCTGAATGCACTAAGCTCTAACACAGCAAAAGCCTCACAGGTGGGAGGAGGAGGAGGAGGAGGAGGAGGAGGAGGAGGAGGAGGAGGAGGAGGAGGGACAGCTGAATAAGGGTGAGAGAGGAGGGCTGTCTATCTCTGCTTTTGTCTGCCTGTCAGCAATGCTAAGCTGGGAGTCCTGATCCTACAGGAATTTGCACAGCCTGGAGCAGGGAAGGGATTTGAAGGACATGTGCTGCACTCTGTCATGCCATAGAGGCTTCAGGTGAGCACGGGCATTTGCTAATTGCCATTGCAAATGATCACAGTGAATTTTCAACTCCCACTGTGCCCACACTTCGCTATCATCCTCAGTCAAGATAAAGGGGGCAAGGGTGGCAGGATCTAGAGAATGGGCATAAGCCAAAGCACAATGGCCTCCAAGATCAGTATCAGGCTAAGCAAGGTTTTAGATACACATTTCCATCCTCCCCCACATGAAGGGTGTATTCAAAGTCTGGGGCAGTCAGTGGAAGGCACTAGTGTGACCACTGCCTTAGCCACATCATCCAAAAAGCACCCTGGAAACCGAGCTACTTGATCCCACTCTCAGCTTTAAAATAATAATGGACAAAGGAATCTTAGGAGCATTTAAATGTCTCTTTCCACCACAGAATGGCGGGGGGAGTGAGTCACATCACAGTGACAGCGAAGCAATGGAGTGCTTGAGTTTGAGGAGAAGTATTGCAAACTGGATAGTCTTTGTTGTGATTGCTGCAAGGGTTTAATCGGTCGATAGGCTAGTTGTAGAGGTAAAAATCCTCTTACTGTGACTCATCAGAAGGATACACTACCTGGGTCCTTGTTCTCAAGTGCATTCAAAAGAAAAGGATGATGAAATGCCTTGAGAGAACAAGACCTGGGAGTAAATCAAACTGCAGTGCTCAAATTGCAAGCCTACCAGGAATAAGAGTGAACGTAAGATGTAGGATCTGGCTTTCTGTTAAGAAAAGAGAAGAGCAGAGGGAAATGGAAGTAGCCGTCACTGAAAGCAATGCTGGGACATGAAGTAGAAAATAATGCAAGTGTGCTGTGTAGCTATCATTGCTTTACCCGCAGGGAACACAGCAAGTTAGCACTAAGCCTCCTTCCTCTCCTTATTTCTTGTCCAAGTGAAGCCATACGGACCAGAAACATGGTTTCTCCAGCAGTCACTGGGATGCACTGTCTAGGCATTCTGGGCAGTTTTGCCATCTGTATGTCCTTCAGTTTAAGCTTCCTCGTATGCTTCAAAGAAGGTGAGCTTTAGGGCTGTGGTAGCCCCAGCTGCTGGCACAGTCACAGCCTCCAGCTCCGCTATTTTTTCAAGACAGGTTGCATAGTATTTGACCTCAGAGCATCAGGGTCAAAAAACAAAAAAAACAAAAAAAAACCCCGACCCCATAGCTGCATGAAATACAGGAATGCTGATAGGGCGATGTGTGTTTTGGGGACGCAGCCTACGTATGCTTTCACTCTGAATTCAATACATGGATAAAACAAAGGGCAGAAAACTAAACTCTTTACATTCATTCACCAACTCATTTCATTCTCTTGTCAGATGCCACTGTTGCCAGTCAAGATTTTTTTATTCCTTTTATGGGCATATTTATAGTGTTATGTCCATGAATTAAAGGACAAGAAACATTTTCCGCTAGTTACAACTAAGCAGTAGAAAACCGATATTATACAGGCAGAAAATAGGGTGAAAATTAAATATCCAAGCACTTTTCAAACAGAAATCAATAGTGGTCTGGAAGTTACTGTAAGCTTATATTTAGTAAAATAAAACAGATACTAAGAGGAAAGTCTCATAACATTCAGAAGTTAATGTAACTATGACTGATAAGCAGAACAATCGGGGGAGTTATTTTAGTTTTTATAGCTTTTTCATATGTGTCTGATGGAAACAGTAATTTAAATCCTTTCGGATATTGGCACAATCACGCAGATGACAAAAGCATGAACTGTAAACAAAGGACTGCAAGAAGTGAATGCACTGTGTTACAGAAGGACATCCAGGAATGTGTAATTCATTCATAGTCTAATACAAAGAGTAAATTGGGATACCAGAGCACTTTGCTGACTCCACTAAATGGGGAGATTTTTAATGCACCTGGAGGAATAATACCAAAAAAGGACCTAGATAGACTAGAAAGCAAGAAAATACCGAGATTTAATGTGGAAAAACTGTAAGTAAATCTGTCTAGGGAAAACTAATCCAAAACACAGATGTTCTCCTGGAGAGAGAAATCTTGAAAGCAATCATGTTAAAGCAGACAAGGAATGACAACAAAGTTAACGGTAAGTCCCTGGTGCAACAGGCAGCACAAATCAGGATGGGGAGTTTGCTTGCGTGCACTGACAGCCCACTGTTAGCCACCACTCGCTCCTGCGGAGCGGAGCGCTGCTGCTGTAATCTCTTGCTCGTGAAATGCTAATTCTAGCAGTGTGATCGGCAGAGAGATAACACAAGGTGGAGGCAACTCTAAGTACAACAGAATTATGACAAGCTTGGAGGAAACAACTCATGTAACACATACCACCACTGGGGTAAGGTGTAAGATGGGAGATAAGCCCATTAATACTGAAACTGAAATACTGAATGTTCCATCCCGTGGCAGATTTAAAAACTAAAGAGAAAACTAGAAACCTAGTGGCAGATCTTCTCTGTGTTGCAAAGTTCAGGGTGTCTTTTATCATTCATCTTCAAATTTCATCTTGAAAACTTGCCCATGACTGACAGACAAAACTCCATTCAAAGGCAACACCAGAAAAGGCTCTGTCTGTGACTTTTTCTTAAGAAAAACACTCTCTTCTTAAGAAAAAGTCACTGGACTAAGGGTAATTAATAAAATGTCCAGATACAAACTCCCAGAAATGTTATTCTATACTCAGAAAAGGAAATGTTTAACTTTTCTGGGCAGAAAGGCTGCAGAAGACAGCCAATGTCGGCTGTTCTGGTGGTGACAAGGCGGGTGCTTTCCTACCAGTACTGCAACGCAGAACTGCAGGTGCGTGTGGCCTGACAACAGCTTCAGCACAAATGCAACGCTGGCACGTTTTGCAGCCTGCCGACGAGGTTTCCTGTCCCACGCTGTCTCCCGTGGATACTGTGGGCCCCAGCAATGAGCAGGTTAGGCTGAGCAGCGACGTGCCGCTCCCCCATCCACAGGAATACGTGTCGTGGCCAGCACCAACCAGCCCTGCTGCCGGCTGCAGCTTTTATTTCCAGAGATGGACAAAGCCCAATTTGGGAAGAGAGGCAGTTGTCGGAGGCACAGGGCAACGACAGCCACCGAGGAGCTTTTCTTTCCCCGTTTTGCCTAGAAGACCCCCTGAGGTCTTAGGGGGGTTACAGGGCGGGATGCAGAGGGGCGTGCAGGGATGCGGAGTGATGCTCAGGGGGGCCCAGGGGTACCGCCCCCCCGGGCTCCCCTCCAGGCTGCCTTCCCCCAGCTGCCGAAGACCCACATTGCCATCTAGTGCCGGAGGAGCACCAGGACAGCCGGCAGGCACGGCCGCCCCGCTCCGGTGCCGCTTGCCCGGGCGGGGCCGGGGCCGGGGGCTGAGCCGGGGCCGCCCCCGGTGCAGGTCGCCGGGGCCCTGGAACCGGTGACGCCTTTCACTGCGGAAGCTTGAGGCGAGGACGTAAACCTTACGCTGTCCTGCCAAAACCCCGCAAGTCCTGTGCGACCCTGCCACAGGTCCTGCTTTGCCTTTTTTTTTTTAAAGGGCTTAAGAAACACGCCAATAGCTTTGCTTAAGCCCCAAACATCAGGGCTACTAGTGATCTCATCCTAAAAGCGGTGCAACTTAAGCAAGGTTCAGCAGTGATTGAAGTATCTGATATATTTCCAGAGAGGTTTACATGCTGATACACCTCCTGCCTACGTAACCTTCGGCCTGGCCGCCGCGGCCCTGCTCTGCCCCAGATGCTAAGCCAGGCTGAGCGGGGTGCAGGCTTAGTGCCCGCGGGAGCACCGAGGTGCTGCGGAGGGCTTGGGTTAGGTATTAATAAACTGTGACGGTTCCGGTGAGAATCGGGTTGTTAACCTGATCGTCCTGGCCGGGATCCAGCCGGGATAGCTGGGCTCTGCCAGCTGTGGTTTGCCTGCAGGGAGAGGGCAAGGGGAAGGAGCAAGGCTGAGCAGGTTGGGTCCTGCCCGCGTTCTTGCTGCAGACGCTGCGTGCCGGTCCAGGAGGCACGCTGCTGTTCCTGTGCGGTCTGGAACAGCTGGTGCTTTCCACCCAGAGGTGATCGCATTACAGTAGTAAATGTCTACCTCCAAAAGAATAGATTGTAATTACAGTATTTTCTGTGGCATCTTTTCATGCCAGATGCTTTTATATACACAAAGAAAGGCATGTACTAAATATTTTTCATGGGACTTCCCACCATAAGAGATTGAACTGTTAAGTGTTGTTGTTACGTGTGCTACAAGAATACCTAGAAGCCTCAGGTGAGACACGGGCTTCACTGTGCTCAATAGAGTATACATGTTTAATAAAACTCAGTCTTGTCTGTGCAGAGCTGGCAATCTGATTGGGACAGGACAGAGCCAGAAGCAAGCAAAGCGATTCGCTCCACATCATAAAGCAGGTCAGTAGCTGACCCAGGTCTCCCAAGTTTCAGCTTGCCAGCCAGTCTTTCTAATTAAATGTTGTACATGGTGGAGTTTGTTTATTTTTCAGACTGTGGTTATGCCCTTGTAACAAAGGACTCCCAGAAAAAACAGCCCCTTCATGGTTTCATGGGCTCATTGATAGAAGAGACACCCTGCTCACTCACCTTCCCTTCTCATGCCATAAGTGGGAACTTTAAGCACCACTCGGCAAAGAGCTGGCACACTTGGCTGGAAGGATTCTTCAGTGGAGCCTGAAAACTATACTAAGCAACTTGATGACAGAGTGCAGTTATTAAACTTTGACAGTGAAGTGGCAATCTATGACCAGCGAGAGCTCGTGGCTTTCCAGCAGTGTAGGTACAACTGAGCTTTGCAATGGTAAAGATGAGGTGCAGAGCAAGGTCGGCCTGCTCTTGCTGCAGGAAGGGTGGCCAGAAGGGGTAAAGCTTGGGGGCAAGCATCCCTCTTGCATATCTTGGTCTTCTGTCAAGAGACATCATAAATAAAAAGCCACTCTGGAGCACCAAGTGATTGCCGTCAGCTCCTCAGCCCTCATTCAAATGCACATGCTCTGAAGGTCACTCACCAGGCAACGGGCAGCAAATGTGCTGCTTTGGTAGCTGAAAGTTTGCATGTGTTCAGAGGACTGGAAGAGCGTTTCACCTACAGCCCCTTAAATTGCTGCTGCCTGGCAAGACAACATCCACTGGACGAAACGGAGGCCCTGTAAGCAGAATGTCCTTTTATGGAGACAAGCAAAATTTTAAAGACCCAGTCACTGCAAGATCTTTTTCCCCCTAATCCCAATATCTCAGTGAATCTATTTATTTTAGGCCTGCTGTGTCATAACAGATCCAAGAACTGCATTTTCTCTTGGAAAGAGGCATGGTTTTGTTTAAAAATATTAACTTTTCATGACATTTAGTGTCAATTTCTGTATGAGCTTTTCAACCCTGGCTCTCTGGTGCAGATGAAGGACCAGCTTCTTCCTCAGTGTAATTCTGCCTAAGCCCATGCATTTACACTGGGGGTGAATTTTGTCCATCGGGTTTGTGATTCTCAGGCAAAGGCTTATTGACAAGCACTGTGCTGAAGATATTTACATTCAGCAAGGCTCATAAGCCACTGAACATCTGTTCTTTCATTAGCAGCCTCCTCAGCATTTGCCCTGTAGGCAATAATCTACAGGACAAGTTTCCCAGCACCTAAACTACTGTAGGATAATTCTCTAACTAAATGGAAAGCAAAGCCCAAGGCCCTGGGAATTCGCTTTTGTACAATAATCTTTTGTGTGCGTACAGTGGAAACCAGAGGATTATGGAGTCAAATCATGAGAATTCAGGTCAAGTGAGATTTGGGGGGGGCCAGGGAGGAAAAGATGACAGAAGCACCAGTGGGAAGGTAGTGATCCCAGGGGAAGTAACGTGACGCTTGCAGATAAGCCTGTTCTGCTGTCATGATTTAATTTTACACATCAGTATTAAAATTTCTGAGCATTGCCGAACATCAACTCTCCCTTTACTGCACGAGGTTCTTTTGTGTCATTTTTTTTTTCTCCTCTAGCAGCTGTGTTATTTTGGAGTGTCCCTGTGTCTCAGTTATTTTCTTGTGCCATGCCTCCATTTTCTAGCTCTTTATTAATTTTTTGCAGTCTGAGAGTTTGTGGGTTTAAATATCCTTCCTCCATTCAGCTCCCTGTTATTTTTCTTATTCTTGCACACTTAGCCTGGATCAGGGGTTTCAAAGATCCTCTAGATATACAAAGCAATTCATTTCTCTCCCCTGGACATTTTCTTAATGGAAGGAAGGAAATGTCATTAAAGAAAAGCACTATGAAAAATGTGATGCTGTTTTTTCTCTTTCTGGCAAGGGATTGATCTGGATATCCAGATGGACACCCAGAAACTGTATTCAAATGCCTGCCTGCTCTTCCTACAATGCAGAAAGACCTACCTGGATCCAATCAACTATTTAACGTGCTCTTGGCTGGTGTAGGCTGCTAAGGTGATGGGAGAATGTGCTATTGGGCAGTGACTGCTGAGAAAATAGTGGAATAGAAGGTGTTAAATTAGACAAAGGTGTAAGCAAAGGAGAAAACAGCATCAAGGAAAATTCCCAAGTCTTCTGCAAAACGGAGCAGCTATACAGCTCATCTAAATGTGAGGATGTTCCTTATCTTTTTAAGAAGATAGGCAATATGGCAGACAGGTTATGGTCTACCTGTGGCATAAAATCCTGTCTCAATTACCACATATGAGACCTGGAACAAAATACCTTCTCCACTGCTGTTGTGAAATCTAACATGCTAAGCAAGTTAGGAGTAAGCCACTGCACAAAGCAGCTCCACTTTCTGCTCTGCAGTGGTAGTGGGAGCAGAGTTTGAGTCTGTAGGTATTTGGACCGTGGAAGTGCTGCAGGCTGGCAAATGCAGATTTTTTGTTGTTGTATGTTTGTTTGGTCAAGGCATTTTACCACTTCCAGGAAAAGAGTATATGAATCTGCCTGGATAGGAAATCTTCACTTTGAGAGTCACATGTGATTTTAATTATTAATTTATCCTACTTGGTGTACCATCCATTTACTCGCTGTCATGTTATTTGCGTAAGTGCTATGCCCTAAGTTAGCTCTACACACAGGCTGTGTCACTTAAGAAGAAGAAATCAGCATTTGCCTCCCAGTCATCCTCTGCAAGAGAATATAAACTTAAAGACTCTCACAGGCAAAAGCAGAAAATACTTTGTTAGTGTTTGTTGTGGTTGAGAGAACGATCAACTTGTAGTCTAATAAATAATGTATATTATTGTCCTAAAGAATGACACAGTCTTGATTGTTGCAAAGTCATATATGTGTCAGGGAAGTCCAGACCTTCCTGGTTGGTTGTCCAAAGAATCGTAATTCAGTTTTCTTCTGTGTGTGTTATGAAAGTCCTGCGCTGTGTGCCTACATAGTGTTCTTCCTAATACCTTTGAGAGTTTCTGTGTTCTTGCTCTTCTTCCTTTGCATCCCATTTTTAGTTGGTTGGCTCATACGTTCCAGATGAGCACTGACTGCGCGATGGGCCGGGGAGGGAGGCAGGAGGGATAATATAAGTCTTTGTGGGGAGTAACCTGCAGTTTGGACGTCATATTTAAAAAGTGCGGTACAGAGTACAGATGTTATGGGTTGTATTAGCTCAGTCTGCAGGGAACTACATCCTGTATTGGATGAAATGGTTTGACCTCTTCTATTGAAATGCTAATGTTTGACCATTTCCTCCAGCAAAGTGAGTCTCATTATTTCTCATTGTAGCCTACATTTACCCTTCCTCCAGTCTACACCACCCTGACCCCAGAGTTTCTGCTTTTCAAATATACGCTTAAAATTTGTCTGCTATGTGATCGTTTTATGAGGTGATATCATGAAGTATAAGTATGTGTTCCAGCTGTGTTAGTGACCCTGTCTATAAACCAAGGAGGTTGGCTAAGCACACTCTTGCCCTCCTGCTTAATGTGACTCAAGACAAGAAGATGCAGTGATCCAGAGTGCAAAAGTGAAAGAGAGTGAAAAGTCCAGATTAAACCCTGGAAAGAGGAAAGTCTAAGTGAAACTGACTTTTTATCTCTTTGTGTCTTCATGTTGACACTGCATTAGGAAGGCTGACATCAGATATCCCCAGAGGCCTAAATCCAATTTTGAATCAAATGTAAAAGACCAGCTTGTAAAGGCCAGGAATGAATTGGTTCTGCCAGAAGAAAAATTAGCACAGAAACAAGCTTATTTCCAGAGAATCTACTGAAATAACTACAAGATGCCTTAATAGGGATTGTCCTTGTCTGATTTTTTTATTTTTTTTAAACTTAGTGAAAGTTCAGGCTTTGAAATGACCAATCTGTATAAGGAACACATCCATCTCCAGATTTGTTGCATGCAGTAATCTGTAGTCAAGATTACTTTAGTCAGCATTGAGATGGGCTGCCCTTTTTATTCTCCGTTTTAACACTAATCCCTGAACAACTACTTACAAAAGCTAAACAGATATATGTCTGTCCTACTTGCTTTCATTTACATCTGTGAGAAGCTGCAGAGATTTTGTGCCGCTTAGCTGTCATGCTGTTTCTTAGTGCCAAGTTCTCATATTGCTGCAGTTCTAGGCCATTTGCTGTTGCAGGAGAAGATTTAGGTCAGTGGTTTTTCAACTTTTTTTGATTTGTGGACCCCTAAAAAAATTTCCAGCAGGAGTACAGACTCCTTTAGGAATTTCGCATATATAATTGCTATCTGGCACATACGAGTTTGTTTTTTCTCAATCACTTTTTACAGACTCTTTAGAAGTTTTCCATGGGCTTGCTAGGCTTGGCAGACCATAAGCTGGAAACCAATGATTTAGGTGAGCTCTTGAACCACTACTCCTCCACGTATACACTGCTGTAAAAGATGAGAATGCCATAAAATGAGTAACATCAAGGTCAATGTTTTGGGGATATTGTGACTTTCAGTACTTTACAGTCTGTCAATCCTGAATGCAGGGTGTTTAAGCAACCAGTGTTCACATATGAAAAAATACATGGTGATGGTGTACCAACACCCACGTTGTCCTGCTGTCTCAGTGGCTTTGGATGCTGAGCTGTGGGTGTTCCACCACCCCCATAAATCATAACCAGTTGCCTCCAGAGCTTTAGCTATCAAATGATATATGTTTTTTGGCTTCTCTAAGCCTAGCCCAAATAAAGGTCTACAATATGATTTCTTCGGATTGAGATCAGGCTTAGGAGGAAATGTGGGATAAAGTCCATGCATAAATCAACACTCTCCCTGCATTGCTTTATGCACCATGCCATGAGACCTGGTACTTCTTTAGAACCCATCAAACCCTCTCTCCTGGCTGAGAGACTGCTATTAGTAAGCAAAACCATCCTTACCGCAGTAGGCTGAGCTCCTTAGCCTTTCTAGCCCCACTATTTATACAACAGCAGAGTACTGCATCTTCTCCCACTCATCACTTTGCTGTTGGTGAACTGGAGGAGAACAACATCCATCAGCTTAGAAGCGAGGAAGACTGGTGTTAATTATTTGCACTGCTATAGTCCCTGCATGCTGTAAGTATTGACCAGGTCTCTACTATAGGAGGTTCAGCGCATGTGTGAAACAGGAAGATGGTCTGCATGCCAAAGATCACCTAAGCCAAGCACGTGACAGGAGATAACAAGTGGGTATCAGGGTTAGGCACATGGAACAGTGCAAGCAAACAATAAGATAAGATAAAGTTAGTATATTAGCCTATGGTCTTGGCATGCCATCTAGTCATCTGGTGATAGGTGCTTTTGTAGGTATCACAGGAAAAAATTAGCTTTGAAAAATGATGATTAACTTATTTCTGTAGCTGTTACAGAACATTCCTATGATGGAGGAATGGCAGTTTGGGGAGAAAAAAGCATACGGTAGTTGTCGGAAAATGTAACAAAGGGGTGACACAGACTGGCAATGTGGCTAATCAGGGGTGAGCTCTGAGTCCTAAAAGTGAATTTAAGATGATAGGCCGGATGGACATAGGTCAAAAATGGGTCTTGGAAATGAATCAAATAGCTTTTTCCATGCTGCAATAGAGAATGGTGAATCAAAGGAGGGATGTAAATAGAATGTGATCTGGTCAAAGCAGGGCACTGGCTAGGAAAAAGAATGGGGCAAGACATCAAATGACAAAACCAGAGGAGAGAATAATGCAGCAGTGGCAATGCAAAGCAAAGAGGACCTAGTTAAGGGTTCCAGCTGCATGGATGGAGAGGAAAAGATTATATAACTGTTTTGTTATTCAGGAAGAAACTATAAATGTGGATATTCTTTGACCAGGATGGCCCAGAATTAGGTCCAAGTTGAAGATGACATCTGACTTACATTTCCTCTTCCTCTCCTTTACTTGGCATCTGTTGTAAACCTACTGTTCCATAGCCTAAGACTGATCTCAAGGTCATTGTTTTGATTCTACTTTTATACCTCCCGCCAAGAGGTTTATAGAGCTTGGTGTTCTTTACAATGAAAGTATAGTGCCCATCAGCCGATACCTCCAGATTTTCAATTTTCTTCTTGGCCTCCTAAGGCTTTAATATGAAACCTTCCATCTCACCGTCCATCAGAACTACTGCTCCTGAATTATGGCCGATTTCCTCTTAATATCCACAGCAGGGATTTTTAATAAATCAAATAAAAAATAAAAAATGCTGCCCCATCCCCCAGGGTTGATGGATCTGACTCCCTGCCAATAATAAGCCAGACAAGATGTTATGGGACCTTTTGTTTTTGTACAGGATGTAGAAGACAGACTCTTCCCTTTCTCAGGAGGCAATTCAGTGTAAACCAGGTTAGTGTGCAAGCCTGCACCTCCAAAGGTAATGCAAACTAAAAATAACAACGTGTGTCTAGAATATGGCACTGAGAGAAAGCAAGGAACAAGATGAAATGTTCCATTAATCCCAGTGTCTAGTCTGAAGATGATGCAATTTAGGGCATGCTATCATTTACAAAAACAATGACTAGACTTCCAGGTATGTACTGCAGGTGATATCTAATTCTTGTCTACTTGTCTCTAGTTCAGTGCCTACACCAGTCAATTTACAGGTCATTACACTGTACAACATGTAAAATAAAAATAAATCTTGACTGTATGTTGCTTAGCCTGCTACTCTATCAGACTGTGATTTAAAGACCTACCTCACCAGCTTGGGAGGAGGAACTGTACTTAGCCTGTCATTCCCATTTCCTTCGGTTACCTTTTCTGCCTCTACATTCTCTTTCTCCATATACAGCTTGAAAAGGGATTTGTCCCCCTTGTACTAGAGACAGTACCCTAAGGTTGTTGTACAGCAAACAATCCATTACGAAGATGTTCAGCTGAGAGGGTATCTGCAAGGCAGAGTACCTGGATGGGTGAGCTGCTTTCCCCCTGAACTCCACCAAAGTGTGCTCTCCTTCCCCCAAAAGAGCTGAAAACTTTCAGCACCTATTCTCCAGGAGGAAGACCAGGAAAGCCTTCCCTCTGGAGCCCATTGCTCCAGCTCCCTACATGGTCACAGAAATCACTCCCAGCATTCCAGGGTTTGGTTCATGAATCCATTGTGCTTCCACAGCAATTCAAAGTTTTGCCTGGTCTAGACAAGTGATTATATTTTCAGCTGATGCAAAGTTGCTTGTCAGTGACTGCAATGGTATTCCACTGGTTTATGCAGCTGAGAATTTAGTGAGGTGATTTTTTTGGAATAACGAGCACCTCTTCTGCATCTCAGTACAGTGTTAACTGACAGCCCTGATCTGAGATCGTCCTAATAATGGATTAGTATAATATGTCCATGCTTATATGACGTTATGGATTAATTATGCTGGTTTTCACTGCTAGCATTGGCATTTTGTTTGAAATGAGAGGACAAAGTAAGTATATATTAGGGATTTTCTCTTTTACTATTGGAGTCTTCTAGAAGTTTTCTACTTAAATAATTATCCAGCAGAGATTTTACTGTCAAGTAGAAGATAACCAGGCACTTTTTCAGTAATATTTCTAATGCGGTGGGTGAAGCATCCAGAATAGCTGGACTGTGTGATTATTTTAACTGCTGTGTAGATAAAAGAATAACGTGAGCAGTGAAATGTGGAAAAGGCATATATATTATTACATTATTTCTCAACAATTTTCTTTTTCTCTTGCTCCTTTGTCTGGAAACAGTGATTAGATCGATTTTTCTCATGCAGTAAATAGACTTCCCTAAGAGTAAAGTGGTCACTTGTTCAAAGCAAGGTTTCTGTTTTAAGTGATAGATCCCTATTTTCTGAGCCAGTGAAACCTCTCCTCTGCTATAATGACATTTACAGACATCCTACTTGGGTCTGACATTCCCTGCAGGCCTGTAGAAAACCTGGTGACACTCCTGACCATCTTTTCTTCAGCTTCACTGGGTCATTTTAGTTCTTGTGTCCAGGTTTCTGCCCTTATTCATAAGCTGGTTGAAGCTCCATACAGCTGTCACTGCATTTGCAACTTCTTCCCTCCCCAAGGTCTCTCTCTTTCAAAGGCTGAGATGGATGTATTTCTCCACTCAGCCACTCTTAAAGCTCTTCTCCGAGGGATGTGTCCTGTCTGAACTCAGCAGAGAATGTGCATGACACTAACTGTAGGACGAGTCAGCACTGTTTCTGACTTGAAGAGAGACTCACAAGTGAACAGCTGAGAAATTTCACTCTAAACACTGATGCCTTTGGCTCAGGCTGGAGGGCTGCATCACTCACAAGGTACAGTGAAAGGTACAGTATGGACGGTTGTTATGTCCTTAGTGTGGATAATTCATACATTTTTACTTTCCAGTGGTGTTAATTTGGCACCCCCTGGAGGAAATATGTTTGAAAACACTTAAAGGAAGGAAATATTTTTAAAATCCCCTTTGATGCAATCAATTCTTTAACTAGACTGTAAATTTTGCCAATTATCTATGGAGAGGGAGTCTTTGCAGAAATATTCATGTAATTTTTCTGCAGGCAGTTTTTCATCCTGAGATAATACATGCAATTTTTTTTCTTCCTCAGACTAAACATGTCAATCTAAGACTGTGACTGGGGAAGTGCTGGAGGATTTCTCTAACATCATGAATTAAACGATCAAAAAGAAAACTTGGAATGTCACCTATAAATGACAAAAAGAACCATTAAAGGGGTCCGTTTGAATTTGGTCCAAGATATGTAAGAATCGGTATACAGCCTTACTAGGATGGGCTCATCCTGACTAGGGTGGGCTCACGCCAGGTAAAATAGGGGAAGACCTTACTGTAGGGCTGTGCCTGGATTTACAAAACAAAACAAACCCATGTCTTAGAAAACCTAGGGCTATTAGAAATACTTCCATTTTGCTAATCAAGTGGAATTGCTTTCTTTGTTAGACAGAAATGACCATCTGCTAGGCTTGCAAGCTAGCTACAGAGTTTGATGCTCAGAAACTAAAAAATGCCAAAGGCAAAAATTTAAACTGCTTTGCCCCTCCAGGCTGCAAGAAAAGGAGGATGTAAATAATGCCAAAATGCATATTTACACAGCTTTAAAATTTTATTTGAATGTAAGAAAATAATTGGATGTTAGTGATTGCTAAAAAGAAATGTCAACAAGGTTTTTTAATTATTATTATTTGTTAGCTCTTTTCTGGAGATACCTGACTGCATTTACAAAGTGGCTTCACAGAGAACTGGGAATGTTGTCTATCAGTGCTGCATCCAGTAAAGCCAATCTGTGAAGTGTGAACAGTAATTGCATTATTTTTGATCTGTCTGTCAGCTGAGCACAGAGCAGTCTCTTCATTGCTCCTTCTGCCCCAGCAACAAAGCTCACTGGTGGTCCCTGCTGAAGGGAACTTCTTCCTGGGAACTGCATTGTTTCATTAGCTCCTGCATGCATGATTTTGGTGTGTTGGTTCTGTTTGTTCTCCTGGAAGGTCCTCTGAATTTCCCAGGGAGTCCTTCTTTTTGACATACTTAAGCTCACTGCTGCTTAACCTTGTAACTCACGGGTAATTCAAAGGCTTTCCAGTGGACAAATAAGGAGAGAGAGTCATAACACAGGAACTGCCATGCTAGTTTCCCCTAGATTAAAAGATTCCCAAACACTAGCAGTGATCAGTAATGGATGTCTGGATAAACAACGTAAGAAAAAGGACATAAATGATCCTTTTCCTGTTCCCTTCTCATATGACGTCTCTGGCTGTCTTCCTTTCTCTACCACATAATAAGGAAGAGATCTGGGCCTGGCTGCCTGACTCAGAAAACCCTTCATGTTAATAGTGCATTCTCATTTACAGCATGGCAGGAACATAGATTATCTGCAGAACTGGGCTATCAGTATTTGGAAAAATGCTAGACTAAAAGGCTGTCCTTGGTATGTTTTCTTTTGCACTACAAAGTTGTTTCTCCTTACCCACAGACAAGCAGCCAGCAGTAGGAAACCACAACTGAAGATGGCTGTATGATAACATTACTCTTGCTGGCTTTGGATGATCTTTAAATACTTTATTTTCCATGCAGAACACATAATTATTGGTTTAATTATGAAATATGTTTTCTATGGTATGTTTGCCAGATATGATGTCAAGAATTTAATATTACTTTCACCAGAGGTAAAAAAAAAAATTGCAGAGAAAATTAAACAGCATCAGTCTTTCTGAATGTTATCTATCATGGAACGATAGAGAGCTACAGACATTAATGCAATACAAATACATTTGAAATTTTACAGTAAGATTTGAGTAGCTGCCTTCAGGTCCTTTTCAATTGGACTGATTTCTATGTTGTTCTTTATCAAAAACTCCTAGATTTCTTTTCCTAGAACCAGTATCAGAGGTGGCAGTTTCTGGCTTGTATCCATGTACGCATCGTGGGGTATACGCTACTGCTGGTATGTGTACTGCTATTGGTAGTGAAAAAAAGAAAAAATATTTGTAGCTTCTTTTTCTCCTGAATCTAACATATGTATACCTACACAGTTCAGAGCCTGAAAACTGATTCCATCTAGAATGACCTGGATTCTAGAAAGAAAGAAGAGGCGGAGATATATTGCTAAAGAAACATTAACCGATGGAAGAGATAGGAAAGACAGACTCTAGAAAAAGATCCTGTCCATTCTGCCCAGCTCAGGAGGGTGACAAGTACAAAACAGGCCTGTTGAGAGATGGCTTACTTGGAATGTCATATAAAACTACCCTGGGCTGGGAGGGTAGTGTTGTCAGTGTACACTGAAAGCAGTTACAGCAGTCTGCTGTTCAACTGCATATTGCAGCAGATCAGTACATCTCTAATTATTATTTGTCTGGCTGGCTAAGCAGCACAGCATTTAAAACCTAATTTGTTGTATAATTTAATTTTAATTGAGTCTCCTATCCACACAGGACTCGTTAAGCTAGCTGTATGTTTCACTTGCTGTCTTTTTACATGGATACTATGGGAGAGCTGCAAGAGCTGAACCAATCGTTTGCTTGCACTGTGCTATCACCGAGATGCAGTAATTCCTTGGTGTGATTGCAGAGGGATCTCTTGGCAGGAATATTTGGAAAATATGTTTTCTCAATGCCACAATATAACAAAACAACTTCCTCCCTCAGCTAATGCTACAGTTTACACAAAAGATTTGGTTGTTGGGCTTTTAGTTGCATCTCCCATGTGCTGGTATTTTCCTCTGCCACTCAGAGATAACAATTACTAGTCACTATGAGCAGTAATAAAAATGAAGCACCGTGACAATGTTTTTGAGTGATTGTAACTTCCACTGATGTGCCTTTCTTCAAATGTATAAAAGGCACTAGTCCTCAGTGAGGACAAAGTTGAAAGTAAGCAGGGTATTTTACAGACAAATCCTTTTGGAGGAATGCAGACAGCCAGGCCTCAAAGAACCATTTTTTGGTGGTACTATTACTAAGGGAAGAGTTATAGACTAAGGTCAATAACACAAAGCTCTTAAGTATGTGCATCAATTTTGACTTCTATGTGCGCTTACATTTTCTCCTGAACTGGGGCCCATGCGATTGAGAGCTGTGAAGCAATACTGTGCATTAGGTATCAGTTAAAACTGCAGCTCCAAAACACTTTTGTATATTTTAATAATTTTGCTTGTATCTGTAGTCCCTTGCCACTCTCTTGCACAGGCTGGTATTGCTGTGAGGTTCAAGTGGCCACGGGGATCTACAGGGTTTCCAGGAAAGGTTAAGATAAAAGCAAAATCTGAGAGCTCAAGCCTGTGAACTGAAAGTAGGAGTATCAAAGCAAAGAATTGCAAATTGTTTTGTTTTCAGTGTTTTGTTTCTGTTTTCATGCCTTCTGATTTAATCCAAAGTTGAAAATCATTTGAGTGAAGGGGAAAAAAAGAGGTTCACTGCCTCTGTACATGTTATATGACTAATTTAAGAAGCTAAGCAGCAAGCAGCAGGGAGATCCAAGATAGCTCAGCTTCTTCCTCCTTTTTGGTGAACATAAAACTGTTCTAGTCCTTCAGATGAATGCAATAAAGGAATTCACAACTAGAAGGTTACTACTGATGTGCAAAAGGACTACAATTCCTTTGCCTAAGAAGCCACTTTATATGGGGTGTTAATTGGCCCAAGAAGATTATGGTATAAGTGGTACAAATGTCCCAGGAAAAAAAACGAAAGCAATCCAGAGAAACAAGCAGATCAACAAGTGGGTAGCAGCAATAGTGTTTTACACAAAGGGGGAAAGGACCACCAAATTTCAGGTACTGGCTTTCTCGATAGCCTTTGAGGGTCCCGGTTATGTTAGCTGATTTGGGTTAGGTTGTGGGATCCTTCAAGGGTCAGATCAAGGGAAGACAGACTAATGCGTAAGAAGTCTTTCAGCAGACCGTGAGGAAGAAGGTCCAACTATTTGGATGCGTCTGGCAGAGGAAAAAGGCAGCTGCCGGCTGGAAACCTGCCGGGCCCAGCCGAGCGGGCAGGTGCGAGGGGCGACCGCCTGAGGTAACCGGGCTGCGAGGCCGGCGGGTGACGGCACCGCGGAGCGTGCGGTGGAGAGAGACGGTGCCGCTCCGCAGGACTTCGGACCGGCCTAAGGCGGGAGCGGGATGTGAGTGAGCGAAGGGGCTGGTGATTTGGTTTTGGTCATTTTAGCTCTCTGAGGTGGCTCCCAGCGGGATGGAGGAGGTGGGAAGATGAAGCAGGGACCTGGGGAAATGAGGATGAGCGTGATGGCCCCACAGAGGCTGGGTTAGTACTGTGGCGCCAGGAGCACGGGCCGGGCAGGCCTCACCGGTGCAGGGCCACAGGACTGCCATTGGGGAACTGATGAGATCTTCCATCTCCTGTTTTGTTTAGGGGGGGGGGGGTGGCGGAGGTTTGTTGCTGTTTTGGGTCTTTTTTTTTTAGCTGGTTTCCAACTACTGTAGAAGAGGACATTGAAATGAGGTGGTTGGTGGGGCAACAAAGAGCAAAGTGATGATTCTTATGGTGCAGAAATCTCCGCTGCTTGCTTTTGTCCCTGGTACCTGCAGGTTTTGGTTTTTAAGTCTCCCAATTAAAACTGGGGCTGCCGCCTCCAGGCGTGAACCCCCGCCAACAGGCGCTGAACCTGCCTCAGCGTGA
The DNA here is from genome assembly GCF_000737465.1 of Haliaeetus leucocephalus. Taxonomy (NCBI): domain Eukaryota; kingdom Metazoa; phylum Chordata; class Aves; order Accipitriformes; family Accipitridae; genus Haliaeetus; species Haliaeetus leucocephalus. The sequence continues at coordinate 2,062,110 of NW_010973238.1, read as the reverse complement.
ACTTTCTTTCTAAAGCGTGTCCCTGGGACAGCAAGTATGTTTTTTATTTAGCCGCTGCTGGCAAACCAGTAACTCTTCAACATCGAAGAGTTAAACTACAACTACTGTTTTTCGCGGCTACGTGACCGATTAGACGAGCTCAGCCGGCCGCCGGCTCTCTGCGAGGCGCTCGATCCGCCCGCCCCAAAGATGGCGTCGGGCGCCTTGTCCCGCTTGCGAGCCTGCCCACACCCAAGATGTCGGCCCAGGCGCCTCCGCTGCCCGCGCCTCGCTATCGCCCTTCTTTTCCCTACGGACGGCGGCGCGGCGCGGCCTCGGCGGGAAGCGCGCCGCTCTAGCTCGCCCGGCTCGGTGGTGGGCGCCGGAAGGCCCGCCTCTCCCCCCGGTGCGTCCTCGATGGCCGCCGTGCGCCGCCTCCAATGGCAGGGCTGGCCCCGCCCCGCCCTGATCAGCTGATGGTGGCAATGTCTGTTGACAGGAGCCGCCTCGGCCGCGGGACTGGGTGTAAGGGCTGGCGCCGAGGGGAGGGG
>NW_010973238.1:1995913-2061570 GCF_000737465.1 Haliaeetus leucocephalus | reverse complement strand
AGAGAAGTGAGCGGAGGGAGGCCGTGTCGTGTCCCCCCCCCTTCTCCAGCCCGATCCCCCTCAGGCGGGGAGCGGCCCTGCGGGGTGGGGGGCGCAGGGAAGGGGGTGGGCTGGCTGCGGGAGGGGGGGGCGAGTGGCCTAGGGGGAGGGCTTTCCAACTCCACACAAAAGGAAGCGGGCAGGGCAGGGGCCGGGGGAGCCCTCGGGGGTGTGAGGGGCTGCGGCGCGCAGGGCCTGGCCCCCGGGAGGGGAGGGGGCTGGCAGCCCCGAGCGAGCCCTCTCCCCCCCCGGGTGCTGTATGATGGTGGGGTTGGGGTTCGCTTTGTTTGTTTTTGCCAGATGTGAATCCAAATGGAGCACTCGGAGGGAGGCGAGCAGAGCCAGCAGCAGCAGCAGCCCTGGGGGAAGCTGATCCGGCTGGGTGCTGATGAGGCAGAGCCGCACGTCTTGCTGCTGAAAAGAGAATGGACAATTGGTCGGAAGAAAGGTGGGACAGGGACACGCTGCGCTGGCGTAGGGCGGTGTTCGGGGCACAGCAGCGATCCCCCCTCCTGGCCTTTAAAACATCGGAAGGTGGACCGAATCTAGTTGGGTTTGGTGCTTTCAACTGTTGGAGGCACTTGCCAGGCGGTCCCTTATTCCTAATTTACCACTTGGCTCTGTGTGAAGAGGAAGTTTTGCGCTGACCTTTTCTTTTTTACCGACTTGGGACTTGTGCACGTTTGAAAGCGAATATGCCTTTTAGGTGGTCTATGGCAGGTTGTACAAATAAGAAAAAACGATTGTTGATTCAGAAGAGTTTCTGTGTATCCATCCTGTTTACATTCTCATTTTGTTTCTGTGGTTAAAATAAGTTGGAACTGCAATGCAAAATGCTTGTGCTTCATAGAAAAGAAAACGCCCACATAAAAGCCCTTAATTCTTCTGGCCATATAAAGATTGCCAACAAGTACCGAAAGTTTCTCTGAGGGTGGATTTGAAAGCTTTAGTCCCAGAGTCTAGGGCTTTTACTACTTGCCTTTATTTTAAAGGATTTCATGCTTGCTGTATTTAAAACAATTATTGCAGTGTTTTAATTTTTTTTACTCTGCCCTGACAGCACTAATTTTCAGTTTCCTGTTCATCAGTTCAAGCTATTTGACTGACCAGTCACATTCTGTAAATAGTCTCGAACAAACACCAGATGCTATAGCTCTATGAGAAATTAAGATAATGTATTGTAGGAAAAAATGTTTTGTCTATTTATATTGGGTAATATACATTTAGATTGTTTCTCATTATCTAAGCTGTAGGTAAATTCTTCAAACTGAGGTCTAGTTGAGGGTTGTCTTGCAGAAAAAAGATGAACTTTTGCATGTTCTATTGCTTCCATAACTGTTCGCTAATAGATTAATAAAATGAGTGGTTACAAGAATACTAAGCTTTGCGTCATAAGTATTACTTAGAAAATCTTCAGGAACATTAGAAATGCTCGTTTAGAGCATTTTGTCCTTCCTGCTCCCATGTGAAAGTCTCACTCTGTAGAATAGAATGGAAATGTTGGCATGCTCCTGAATAAAATTTAGTCCACTCGCTTTCAGTGGACTTCCTAGCATTACAAGTTGTGTGGCAACAGTTAATTCTGTAGCTGTTGATTGTTCCTTGAATATTAGGAGTAGACTAGTGATAAACTGTCACCAGTATGTGTGGTGGCTACTACTTTCCTTCTGGATACGTTGTTCTTGCAGGCTGAGATACAGTGCACCCACAGTGTGAATAGATGGAAGTGAATCATGTTTGTTAATTATAACTTTTGTGTAAGCAAGTACTTTGAGTCATTTGTGAGAGAAGGTAGTGGGGAACCTTGAGCATTGTCTTGAACATTCGATGTTAAAGTGAAGTAAAAATACTAGATTTTCTCAGAGCTCTGGAGTTGTAGGTAGGAAGGTTTCTATCACGGTAACTTTGTCATTACACTTCTCCTGTATATCCCTAAATCTTAGTCCTGGATTTTTAATCTCCCTTCAGTTTTATTAACATAATGGTGCTGTCAACAGAGATGAGGAAAATTTCCCTATTTAAAAACAAACAAAAAAGAAAAACCCTTTAACATAGAACAGTGATACTCTTTTATTTATCAGCTGTTGGCTCCTGCTACTTCCCCCCAGTATAGCAGAATGAAGCAGAAGTTAAATCCAATGTGAAACAGTGTTACAATGACGTGGAAAAAGAGCTGGGTGCTCTGTGATGTATGCCTCTAGAATTTAGATCGAACACTTCTAATATGTGTGAATTTATTTATGTCCCACTTTAGAACAGAGTAATTGTGATTTGATTTTCATCTGTAAGGGCTAGGACTGGTGGGGGGAAAGGGTACTAAAACATCTTGAAATGGTTGAAATAAGCTTATATCGACACATGGAGCTATCTCACTGCTTGAATTTATGTATCACATACTAGGCAGTGTTGCTGCCTATATGCCAGTAGAAGTTTTGAACTATTGCAGATGTACATGAGTCAGTTTGTTGTGCATTTATAGCCATGCAGAATGCTGATCTGTCTGTGTAATGTGTATTTTTAAGCACACTGGAAAATCTGCTTTCTTTTTAAGGTTGTGACTTATCTTTCCCTGGCAACAAGTTGGTGTCTGGAGATCACTGTAAAATCATAGTGGATGAAGAATCTGGTCAGGTGTCATTGGAAGATACAAGGTTTGTTCTTCTGTGAACTTCTACCCTTCCTTTTAGTCTGTGAAGTAAAATCTTGTGTATTGCTCGAGGCATCAATAGTAAATCCTTCTATTTTTTGTGTCTTTTTTTTCCCGCTTTTAATCTAGGTTTGGGGTCTTTTTGGCTCTTTCTAAATATTTTTTTCTCTACAGAGGAATTCATAGTCTACTGGATGAAAAATACTGTTGATGTAATAGTTCTGTAGCATATTTCTTTAGACTTATGAAAAAAGTGATGACAGCATTCTTAAAAGCTCTAAGCATGAGTGTGCCTCATTTCAGGCACCTGTGTAGCGAAGAAAATACCTGCAGGATGATCTCAAAGCATAAAACAGATGTGGAGTAAAAATCTGTACTTGTTAGACATCTTTCTGGTATTCAAAATATCCATAGTCTGTAGAGCATAAGTACTGTAGTAATCTAGCAGTTGTGGTGGGCATGTCAGATGGAGATTAGAGCCTATTCAATCTAATTTAATAATAAAAGATGTTTGCTAGATTTCTACTATTGATATTTCGTTTTGGGTTTTTTTGTTTAATCAGAATGATTATTTTCTTTTCTGGGTGTTTCTGTGTTAAATTAGGGGTGTGAGAACTAAAGCCCTTAATGTAGAAAGGTATTAGCACATACTTCACTGGAACTACTGTTAAAAAGCTAAGCTAATTTAGTGGAACTACTTTTAGCATATAAAGTTAATTACATACTTCTTCATATACTGAAGGCCAGTGAACTTGCTATACTGGTGAGACTATTTCCTGTAGAGTTCTAAGACTACTGTGGGAGTACAAATAGCACTGCAGGCATTGTAGGTAGTTTCCAATGGATTTTAGTTTGTTTTCTGGTTTCCTGTATAAAATTTGAGATGGGAATTTGAATGGAAGGGTGTTTCTTAGGAGGAGATTGTAACCCTCTTCAAATTTTCATCTGCTTCATTTTTGACAGGGTTTTTTGTCTAAGATTGCCAAAAGCTTCTAGTTTATTGCATTTCAAGAGCTCTGTGATGTTTTAAAATGCTTCTGTAAACCACATTCTTTTTCTGCCAGGTTATTGCAGTCAGTAAAGAAACAAATAATACTTTTCTGCCTGCTCCCCCCCATTTTTCATGTCTGGAAGGCATTTTGCCCAAAGACAAAGAAGATGCTTCAAAATATATTGATGTACATACATCAAGAGGAAATTTCATGTTTGAGGTATTGAAGGGTATCATGCCGAATCCCTGTTCCAAAATACCAGAATGCAATTAAATATATTGTTCTGGTAGCTCAGGGTTAGTATCAAATACCTGCTGAGCTTTTGACAAAAATCCCTCCAAGAATATTCTGAAAAACCTTTGAACTGTCTAATTGAATCGCACGCACATTTTTTGGGAGCACTGGCAGAATGTATGAGCTTTGGTTGATGATTTTCTTTCAGCAGAATTTTTGTACCTCTGCTACTTTTCTGCCTCTTGATCAATTAGTAGCTATGTTGATACTAAAAGGAGTCTTTCAGGGTGAGGAACTCGCTTCCAGATATTTACATGGCCTATGCATTTATTTTATTTCCTCAAGTTAAACAGAACATACAGAATTATTCAGGTTGGAAGAGACCTCAGGAGGTCACTTTGCCCATCTTTGACAGAGTTTGAACTTAGACCACTGAATTTGGACTAGGTTGTTTAGGCTTTCTCTAGTCAGGTCTTGAAAACCTGCAAGGACAGAGATTCTGTAGCCTCTTGGGGCTCTTATTCCAGACCTTAATTATCCTCACAGTGTTTTGGGTTTGGGGTTTTTTTTGGTTTTTTTCCCTTGCATCCATTTGAATCTTCCTTGTTTCAATTTATGACCTTTGTCACCTCAGTAAAGAACCTGTCTCTGTCTTTTTGGTAACTTCCTCATAGGTACTGGAAGACTGCTATAAGGTCCCCTGCTCACCAAACCTTCTTCTCCCAGGCAAAATAAGCCTGGTTTCCCTAGCCCCTTAGCTCGTAGGTCTTGTGCCCCATCCCTCTGGCCATGTCAGTGGCTATCTGCTGGACTTGCTCTAGTTTATCAAGACCTTCCTTATACTAGGTGGCCCAAAACTAGATGTAATATTTTAGATGTGGACTAATGAGTTCCAAGTAAAGGGGAATAATAATCACTTCACTTGAGTTTCTGACTACATCCCTGTTAATACAGCCAAGTGTGCTGTAGGCCTTCATCACTGCCAGGGCATGCTGCTGACAAGCCTAGGCATAAGTCCAAGGGGTATAATGTTATGCTTGGTCATAAGATACACAACAACCCTCACTGGTTGGTCTCTAGCCTGTACTGTTGCAGGTGGTTATTCCATCTCAGGTGCAGGACTTAAGGTTTGTCCTTGTTGAATGTCATGATCCTGTCAGCCCATTCCTCTGGCCTGCCTAAGTGCCTCTGAATGGCAGCCCAGCTCTGCCCCTGCTTTGGTGTCATCTGCAAGCTTGATGAGGGTTTATTTCCTCTCTACTTCTAGGTTGTAGCTAGAAAAAATAACCAGGATAGGTCCCTGGATACATCCCTGGAGGGCTTATGCTCCCAGAAGCTGTGGGATAGAATGCTAAAGTTTAGGGAACAATATCAGGCCTAGCTAGGATGTCTAGGAAGTGGCTTATAATTGTCATTCTCGAATGTTATCTCAAATTTCAAGACGTTTCAAACAGCAAATAAGGCCATGTTTGCCTATCATGGTAGTCTTGGAGCATAGCTATAAATAGAAGCTTGAGAAACCGTCCCTAGTTTCAGCTGCATGTAGCTGGTAGAATTGGTTTAGACCAAGGTCATGATAATACAAGCTAAAGAAACTGTGAATGATGCAGAAACATAGCTGCTTTTTTTTTTTTTCTTCCTACACCCCCCCCTCGAGGCAGAAGGTGCAACCAGCAGAAAACTAGCAAAGCCAAAATAAAGTTAATTTTCTATATGATATATTCATGAAAAGGTGGGGCTTGTTACAGTGGTAGTGTAATAGAAAGGCTGCACCTATCGAGTACTACCAATTAGCTGCTTATGCATGTTACATTTCATCGTGGTTTAACCCCAACCAGCAACTAAGCACCACACAGCTGCTTGCTCACTCCCCCTGCACCCAGTAGGATGGGGGAGGGAATCAGAAGGAAAAAGGTAAAACTTGTGGGTTGAGATAAGAACAGCTTAATAGAACAGGAAGGAAGAAGCTAATAATGATAATAATAACAATAATGAAATTACAATAATAATAAAGGGATTGGAATATACAAAACAAGTGATGCACAATGCCGTTGCTCACCACTTGCCAACCAATGCCCACGTAGTTCCCGAGCAGCGATCCCCCCCAGGCCAACTCCCCCCAGTTTATATACTGGGCATGACGTCACATGGTATGGAATACCACTTTGGCCAGTTGGGGTCAGCTGTCCTGCCTGTGTCCCCTCTCAGCTTCTTGTGCCCCTCCAGCCTTCTTGCTGCTGGGGCATGAGAAGCTGAAAAATCCTTGACTTAGTCTGAACGCTACTTAGCAACAACTGAAAACATCAGTGTGTTACCAACATTCTCATACTGAATCCAAAACATTAATGCTATATAGCTACTATACTCTATCCCAGCCAAAACCAGGACAACTTCTATGTATCTAACAAAAAAGTATAAGATCCTTTATGTGTTCTGCTTGCCTGTGAGTTGGTATGAAGCGTGGCTACCATTTGCTGAATTGAGAGACTAAACAGGTTGATATGACTACTTGCAGAAGACTATCTGTTCTGCTGGATCTTCCAATGTTTGTGCTGAATATCAGATGAGCTCTAAAAAATCAAGCAGGCTGAAAGAAGATTTCTGAATGTTTGAGTTGGTATTACTGAATCCCAGAAAAATACTGCGGTGTCAGCTTTTTCTTCTCTGAAGTGGAAAATAGTTTGGAAACATTGCTGTGGTCAAGCTCAGATTTTTCTGGTGAAGAGGAATGCATTGAAGGAGGCAGCTAGTGTGGGACAGTTGAACTGAGTGGACTTTGTTTCTGTATTGTAGCTAAACCAAAGAATATCATCAAATGTATGTAGGCAGCCAACACTGTTTTTTATCTCCCTGGTAGCATAATGAGTTCTTGGATCTACTTTGGAAAGAATTACCATAAATTTTCAGGTGAAAGAAAATGTGTAGAGAGCTCAAAATTATTGAGTAAATAGAAGTTTGGAAGTAACAAAAGCCAAGAGTTAGCAAATAGTACAATAAAATATTCACAGTCTCGCCCTTTTTTGGGGTATGTTTCTGCTTTATTTTCCAAACCATGCACTAGTTGATTTATACTGCTTGAAAGAAAAGAAATTATACAAGCTGACCTAACACAGTGGAGGCAGTAGCTGGCTTGCCCTAAGTAAAAGCAATTGTAAGATTTTCCATTTTGAAAAAGAAATTTTAAAGGCAACTATGGTAATTTTTTTTAAAGACCTTCTTCTTGTCTTCTAGGAAATTTTTTTTTAAGGATTCGAAGTAGTAAGTGATGTTTCGGAGCAGGAAACTATTTACACAAGGCTGATACTCATATGACAGGCAAGCAGATATTCCCTTTCTGAGGGTAAATCAGAGGCTGATCTTAAGTTGCCGCTGGTGTCTTTCCTGCTACTAAATTCTCCTCACCCTACCAGTCAAAACTATTTCTGTGAACGTTAGAGGAATGGAGAATGACACAGTACAGAAGGGATTCTGCAACTAAACAGAATTCAAAGCTCATTTCAGTTTACAGTGTGTTTAGGATAATATGCATTTAAATAGCAGATAACTATTAAAACTGTGAACCCAGAAGCTATACCATAAATTACATTCTTCTCCTGGATGGATGCTAGTAATTACTAAAAAGTAACAGACTTGCATTTTTCTTGGGAGGATACCCAAGTATCTTACAACACATAGATCATTGACCTACTTCAAAAGTAAGCCTGTTCTGAGTGAAAAGTAGCTGTTCACATCAATTCTGCACAACAGTTGGGATCGGGAAGTAAAGGTAATGTATAGTTCATTAATCAAATTGTAGAGTCATCAACCACATTGGAATTGAGTCAAGGCCTGACTTTTTTTTCTTCTACTCTTTAGAAAAGTGACATTGGGACCTTTTGTGGCATTGTTATACACAGACAATTTATATCTGATAGTACCATTTTTCTTCTCCATCTCAAAAAATTATACAGCCAGTTGGTATCGATTCAGTATTAAGTCCTAATGAATGGCCTTCATATTTGGGATTCTCATTGTACTTTCTGCTTATTTTATGGGGACCTTACTTTAATTTGAAACATCGGAGGAATGCACAAATGTCATGATTTATCATGTGTGTTTGGATAGAAAATACCCACAACATTAATCCGATATGGCACCATATCTGTTAAATGCCTCATGCTAAAGCCTGAACCTGGAAATGAAAGACTAATACAATTATCTGGGGTAGCTGGATTTTTTTTTTTTTATACCTTTGATTATTAGCTGAGGTATAAATACAACTACTTCAGTTTGCTAATGTATTTAAGAAAAGCTTATGGTTTTCTGTGGTAAGTGGTATCAGTTCATTCCTACTTCATTTGGGTCCATGGATGCCAAATAATTCATTAGTCGGCTCTCTTTGAAGTCTGTATAACTGTGCAGAATTGAAAAGATTTGGCTGTTTGTAGTCAATTTGACAATTGGGGTCTTGGGTAGCTATTTCTGCAGCTTGCCTTATGAGACCAGCCATGAGCGGTTACTAGATGTGTGATGATTCCCTGCCGCCCCAAGAATACCTCACTTGAGTTATTTGTCCCTCATAACCATCTCGGAACTTGGCAGTCATGACAGAGCAACTTCATAAAATACATTGTTGTGACATTTTTTCCCTATGTTTAGTGAAATAATGGGACTAGGAATTGGCTGTAGAAGCTAAACCTCAGTAAGAGACAATTCTCGTTATTTGAGTTTAGCTGTTTTATTACAAAAGAAGGTCTGAAACACTTAGAGCAGATGAGAAATGCATGCTTTGTTTTGCCTTCTGGAAAACAAAGGAGGTCAAATTTGATGTTTCCTATGTCTCAGGGATTGCTGTCAGCTTTACTGTTTCTTTGGCAATTGAAGGAGGAGTGATTTGTGCTTCGACATAATCTTTTTTAATATATTATCACTAGCATGAATGTTAAGTTTAAAATTAGTATAGTTTCTAACAGGCTGACTAAAATTCTTTTTTCCTCTTAACTGCTAAACTTTGGCATTCTTTTAGTGATGTCTCTGTTCTGGTTCTTTGATGCTTATGTCTTTCAGGCTAATCAACATCTGTATGCCTGAGGTAAAAAGGCAAGCTTAAAATAGTTTTCTTGCTTATAGGAGAAGCTTGAAGATTCTTTAATAGAGCAAATATCAATGTGACCCAAAGATTTTTGTTTGTTTCTTGATGTTTAAAGTCGCATTTTTATTTTTTTGTATCTTCTTATTTATGTTGGATTAGTTGATTCAACCATGTAGATAGTGAAAGCATTTGCAGAGGTAAGAGCAAGAACCGGTACCTTGATCAAGACGTGCTGTAGTGATTCAAAAGGGCTTGCTTTTCCTTTTGACTTTTTAAAGTAATGCTTTTGACTTTGTGTCCAAAAAGGTCAACAGTACAAAGTTCTAGTTTTCTTTCTCTGTTCATGTTACTACATGACAAGAGATTTTTCCACGTTGGTTTTTAAAAGAAAAATAACGAGAAGGGAAGGTGCTTATTTCTAAATAACCATCCCTCTCCTCTAGAGAGAAACTGGTCCGTTTGAGGAAGTCCGTGTTGTGTCCTGGGCACAAGTGGTGGCCTCCAGGAGGTGGCAGCAGAGGTTTGCTGTTATTTCATGCAGCAGCTTGCTCTGCTGAGGGGAAAAAGATTTTCTGTTCATGTTTGGTACTGATTGCTGAGATTTTGAATGGCAGAAGTCTGAATTTCTAGAATGCAGCAGCCCTGAAAGAGGCTTATTGCAACTGAGCTGGAATTATTCAGTACTTGAATAACTTGACTTCGTTATAAAACACTAATAGCTTGTGTGTAAAATATCACCCATAGTGAAGGAGGTACTTCCATTAATCAGCAATGCTCTGCATCTTCCTCTTCCCCAATTTAATTTCTTCCATGAGTCTTGGAGTTTTTATCAATATCAAAATAATTCATTCCAACTCATCTTTTAGTTATGTATAACTTTTCCCACCTTATTAACTTCTTGCTTTTGAGTTTCAAACAGTCTAAGTAACCTCAGAATTTTAGGTTTTTTACTGTTTGAAGCAAGAGGGGAGGAAAAATTAATGCCGCATGGCATCCCTGACTACAGGAAAAGTTCCTTTGTTGCAGAATTTCTTAGGAGATTCCCAGTGTTAATTGGAAAACATAAGCTAGAACTTTTTGAATAGGAGTCCTATTGTCCTTTCCTGGTTTATACTTAAAAGGTGGAGATTATTGTAGAGAAACAATTATCTAATTATGTTGAGACAGTGGCCAAATGTCAGGGAACTTTTGTCTGTGTCTCTGTTTGTCAGCTACTGTCTCTTTACCAGTAGCTGCAAATGAGCTTTGAAGTCCTAGTAGCTCTGCATTTCTGTCTTTGGGAGAAATTTTTCATTTGTTTCTGGGCTTTTTTTTTTTTTTTTTAATCCTGGCTTACATTTTTTTTGAAAGCCAATAGTTTTTCTTCATTAAAAGTATCTTGTGTTTTCCCTTCCTTCCCCTATGTAATTATGAAAACATTTATGCTAAGTTATCTTTTCTTTCTCTTTACAGTACTAATGGAACAGTAATTAATAAACTGAAAGTGGTGAAGAAGCAGACATACCCTTTACAGACTGGGGATGTGATCTATGTTGTTTACAGAAAAAATGAGCCAGAAAACAGTAAGTAAATGATATTTTTTTAAATGGCATGCTTAGTCATTTTTTTTGAGTCATGAGAGTAAAGAAATATCAGTACAATTAAACCAGAATTATTCAATTTTAAGACAAATAATTTGCTAATGTTTAAAAACAAGTCTCTATAGAAGAGGTCATGGATGTGCCAGTTTTTACAGGGACAAGTCTGAGCAACTGTCTGAAATTGAAATGTGCCTAGAAGTATCTTTGAAAGAACTAGTGCATGGAATGGTAACTAATGGGGTCCTGATCACATGCCCAATGCTTCTTTTAGAAGTCAAATTGCTGGGATAGTTAGTGATACTTAATATATCACATTGAAGCAATTTTTGGCACCAGAAGGAAAGGCTGCAAAAGCTTTTTTGTTTTGTTTTGGGTTGGGTTTCTTTGTTTTAAAGAGAGAAGAGGTAAAATCGGGGGGAGGTGGGGAAAGCCCTATAGTGCAAGTAGAATTAGTAAAATTGGCAAAATATTTGTGTGGTCTTAAAAAAGAATCATGCCTCACATGCCTATAATTCTTTTTAGGATGATGCAATTGAAATAACATAATTAGGTGGGTTTTGGTTTTGTTTTTTTTAATTAATAAAGGTCCTTTCTCAAAGTTTTTTAAATAAGCCAAGCTATTGTTGGGCAGGAAGTAATGTTCTTTCATGTGTTAACTGGGTAGAAGTCAGGGACCAAGGTTTGGGTGTAAATGCTCAGTTTCTGCAATGGAACAAAATTAATAAAAGATTTCATGAATTATCTGTGTTGTCATCTGTCTTAAAGATGTTCATAAATTATTTGGGAAATTATAACTACTGAGGCAGCAGAATTTTCATTTCATACCTTTTCATTTCATTCAGTTATACAGGATCGTTAAATCCAATGCTGACTGAAAAGATTTACAGAAAGAATTTAATTGCTCATTTTTATGAAATAACAGATGGGTTCAACTTTGATAAATGGGGGGGAGAGAGGGAATGGGCAAACTCTGTTTTTACAGATGTATTGTTGTGCCCCTGCTGACTACTCTGCCCACTAGCATGCAATTCTTCTTTTAGGTGTGAAATGTGTAATATTTAAATTTTAGTAGAGAGCACTCACTTTCTGGAAAAGACTTTAGATGAAAAAGGCATTTTAAATGTTAGTTCTCATTACTGTATTTGATAACTCTGAAGTGGAACTTTTAAGGTGAAGAGACAGACTTTATATGGTCATAAGCTCCCTTGTTATTGTGAAGACAGTTGGATGTACCAGGAGGTGGAAGGATGAAGTATTAGATACATTTACAGCATGATATTTAATGTAAAAACACAAGACTGTATTTACAGTTTTCATACAGGAATAAACATATGAACTGTTAATCTAAAAAATTCTAGATACATACATACTACTGAAATTCTTCCTTTATGAAGTTGCTGTTAACTTATATACAGACAGATCAGACAGATTTATGCTGTCTGATGTAAATGGTACAAGAAGCAGTGATAATCTATATTTGTCTGTGTGGCTTGTTTATCTCACCAATCCTTTCTAAGATGGCACTATTGCAGTTGATGCTACTCAGAAGAACTCACTTACATGAATTTTCCAGGTACTTTGTAATGAACTGAATCACTGGTTTCTGTTTGGGTTAACAACTATTTGTATTACCAAGCCTCCATTTTTGCTTTTTCAGCTTCTCCATCTTCAAAGACAGAGAATTTAGATTTGGCATGCCTATTTGGCCATTCTGAGTAGTTCTGGAGGAGACAATAATCTAACTTTTGATCAGAAAAAGGGTTGCTACAAACTAAGAGAGTCTTATTTGCTTCTAGGTGACTGGAGATGAGAAAAAGTACCAAGTTAGGGAAGCAAGGAACTGTATTATGTTGAAGTAAGATGGAGAAGAAAGGGATATTATCCAGTTGGTTTTATTAATAGATACTTATGGCATGTCTTAATCTTTATTTTTGAGAGTTCATGCATCTCACAAAGAAATTGAATAAAATTGATTGAAGAAGTTGAGAAGTGAGTTCAGAAATAATAAGCTTCTTCGAAGAACTTTCATTCAAGTATCAGTGAAAATAGTTTGTTCTGACACAGAGCAGATTTTAGGTTTAAGAATTAATCAAGCCTCTAGTTCCATGGCTGGCACAAGTTAAACGTCACACAAAAGCTGCTCTGCCTGGTTTCCTGAGAAGAAAAGATCTTGCTGTGCTGTTCCTAATTGCCTCCTAAGTAGGAGTATTAACATTGTACTGTAGAGGTGACCCTTCATTTGCCTCTTCGATTGTCAGACACTTTGGGGAAGCAGCCACTTGTGAATAGAAGTTGTTTATGTGGGATTAAGGTTAGAGAATTTTTGATTAAAAATTCTGATCAATATTTTTTAACCTTTCAGACGTTGCTTATCTTTATGAATCCTTATACACAAAACATGATGCAACTCAAGAACCAGTAGGTAAGGAAGTAATTCAAGATCCATGAAGAGGAGCTAAGCTCCAATGACTAATGTAACCTTCTCTCAAGAGTTTGATTCCTTGGAATTTTGAAGCCATGGTGTGGTGACCGTCACACAGATCTTTCTCTTTCCTTTCCCCCCTTCCAACTGTAGAAGTTAATGTAGAAAACCAATGCCATGTGACCAAAGATACCTCAAGTACAGGAAGAAGTAATGATGAGACCCAAATTACCTCATCACCATCAGCTACTCAGTCTTGCTATGAGGAACCACAGCCATCTACTTCTACATCTAACCTCTTTAATGCTTCTTCTACCTCTTTTATTGAGTCTGCATCTGTTCAGAAGGATAATCCTTCTACATCTGGTAAGAATTATGTCAAGTATTTAAAGTTTGATATCCCATCAACTGTTACTGCAGTTTTGAATTTTAACAGATTAATATCTTACCCCTATCTGGGTCTTTAGCATTTGCTTTGTAAAGTTCTAGTGAAAATACCAGGTGGATATGTGCATTTTAACTTTTGCTTTATAAGCAAGCAGGGTAAATCCTGGTGGATGAGTAAGGCAACTGTGAGAATTGCTTCTGCTCAGAGAGGCAGAAAATGCATGTAAATCCCAAACTGTTCTATCTTTACAGTACAGTTTTGTAGTGGAGCACTGGTGAAAACTTACCAAATCTATGTGGCTCATATAACAAAGTCAGTAGATAGGAGTGCTTCTGCTCATGCAGTCACTCAGAGAAACTACTCTAATTGTCACTGTTACTGCTGCCAATCACCAGTCCCCTTTCCCTTGCCTAGAGCTCTAAGGCCAAAATATACCATATGGATGCCTAGTCTAGTCTGTTGGCATTATGTTGGCAAGTGTAATACCACAACGTTGTGTAACTCTCAAATAGAACTGGAGCAAGAATGGCTATCTAGCAAATGGCATTTGTCAGCAGTTTATTGGGACTTTTTAAACATGCTCATATGAAAACAAAGCTTTGCCCTCTGCTGTTTATCCTTACCTGTTACATATAATCAATATTGCATAAATCGTCTGCCTGGCATCTTTGTCAGGAAGAGCTGTTGTGGATAATAGTCTTATGAATAAATACTCTACAATTTAAAGAGGAATGGGGATTTTAAGTAGTCTTACACAACTAATAGCTTGTTTTTCCCCCAGGTCTTCCAATTAGTCAGATTGGCTCAGAATGCATTTAGTGTAGTTATGCAGACATTGCTTTTTTGCTCCACTTTTTCCTATTCAGATGTTTGGACTGATGTGTGTGCATCATCAGTGTTTGAGTGCCTTTTGTTTTCACATGTCCCATATCTGTATGTAGCTGCGTTCATGTTTCTGTTTTTATTTTCCAGGATCACAATCCTTAGTTTTCACTCCTGTGCCTGCTTTCCCCATCTTAGAATCTGTGTGTCTAAGAGCACTGCATGATGAACATGAAAAGCTGGATGTGAATACTGAAACTTCTGCAGTCACTTCAGAAATCACTGACAAAGAAAAAGCAGAATCAGATTCTCAAAGAACAGGGGAGGAGGAAGGTTTGGAACCTGCTAAGAAGAAACTAAAAGGAGGCTAGTATACTTACTACAGTATTGTGCAACCTACCCTGCACTGTTTTATTTTAATGTTATTGTTGAAAGTTACTTTAAAAAACCTAATTAAAAACTTAAAGCTAAGTCCATTTTTCATAGAAGTCCAGTGAGATTAACAGAAACATAAGGATCTGTGCCTATTTTTCTTTATCAATATGAAATAAACTCAAAATGCCCGCATATCAAACCTGGAAGGTCTTGAAAGGTTATGTTAGTAGGGGATAGGTAACTTTTTCCTCCTCACAATGTTATTTTATGTTTTAGTATTGTATTAAATAAGAAAAGCAGAACTCACCTCTCATTCTGCACACACACACCCCAGCCCCTCCAAACTGAGTCAGGTCGGCTGTCATCAGTCCTTCAATTTGTTTCTTCCTTCTTATTGACTTGATTTCTGGTCCAGTGAAAATAATGTCTTCAGTAGCAGAAGCTGTTATGTGTAAAGCAAGAACCTTTAATGGGACCATTGCCAGTGAATCGGTGTATATCGTTCAGGTCTTTTTTTTTAACACTTAAATAAAAATAAATTTTAAAAAGCTTCAAAAAATACATACTGTGGAATCTTCTGTCTTTGTAGATGAAGATGCTTGTCCAAATCTTTCACCAGCAGCTCCAAGTGAATGTATAATTAAAATTGGCTCTGAAGATGCAAAAACATCAAATGTGAAACCGGATAAGATGGAAGAAACGTTAACTTGCATTATCTGCCAAGAACTGTTGCATGACTGTGTAAGGTATGTATGATTGACAAAAGCTGTATTCATGTGGTAATAATATAAGAAGTTCAGTGACAACTGTTTGAGGAGGCTAGGATATTTAGGGTTTTCATAAGCCCTTCTGAGTCCCGTTGCTTCCCTCCCTCCCCCCCCCAGTCTATATAGTCAAATCAATGCTGAACAGTTTTTTGCATGTTATGAATGTATCTGAAAAATGAAAGATTTGTGTTTTGACTGCATTTCTTTAATTGTTTTCATGTTTATGTTTTCCAGCTTGCAGCCTTGTATGCATACTTTTTGTGCTGCCTGCTACTCAGGATGGATGGAAAGATCTTCTCTATGTCCAACTTGTCGCTGTCCAGTAGAACGTATTTGTAAAAATCACATATTGAACAACTTGGTTGAAGCTTATCTGATTCAGCATCCAGGCAAGTTCAACAGTGTGTGTAACAGAATCTGATGTATTTCACAGGTTAGCTGCATAATTGATGTATGCACAAACTGCTGTCTGTTGAATTTCTATGTATGTTTTAGTCTGCTGTTTTCTCTGACATGGCTGTAAGAAAACAAGTTCATTTACTATGACATAATAACTTGTTGTAATATTTAAAATACTGGGTGAGAATTGAAGGTGATTTAATACTGAGTATGCTAAGATATCTTAATTTTATGTTGCTACTTAATCATGAGAAGGGTATCAGTTTTATCAAATAGGGCACACTGGCTGATTAGGCCACCTAAATTCCGCTACTTCTGAAAAATATATTTGAATATGGATTTAATTAACTTCGACCATGGCCTCTTGAAAATAAAACTTAAGTTGCCTGATACTACACTTCCATTAACAGATAGGGGAATTTAACTAAGATCTTCTAGAGCTTTGTTATCCAAAATAAGTTTTATGGAAATGAAAACACAATAATTGTAACGGTGTTAATAAAGTAGGATTGGGATAAGGGATGTGAGGTGTTCTTTTCTCTTGAAATTTGAATTTGGTTCTCATACCAGATAAATGTCGTAATGAAGATGATGTACGTAGCATGGATGCTAGAAACAAAATTACTCAAGACATGTTGCAACCTAAGGTGCGGAGATCTTTTTCAGACGAGGAAGGAAGTTCTGAAGATCTATTGGAATTGTCAGATGTAGATAGTGAATCTTCAGATATCAGGTATGTCTATTTAAGTTGTGCGCTGAATTAGATTTACTTATGTTTGAATGCACAAACCCACAAAATTATCTAGTTTCACAAACACTGTTATTGCTGATAGTGTTTCCATGATCATTGCTAGAACAAATCTTATTTTTGTTTTCAGGTAAGTTCATTCTTACCAGTAACTATCTTGGCAATTCTACTGGCCATCCTACTGAACCCTGAGCAGTCAGCACAAAGTAATTAAAATTAGAACTTCCTAGAAGTCCAGCAAGATTCAGTTTATGACCAACAGTTCTACCCTGAATTGTGCAACAGCTTCATGTGAGATATGTGAAATTACCTTTTCCCGTTACAAATTGACTGTTGCTTTAGAGAAAACAGGTTTTTGGCTAACCTCTTCTCAGGAGATAAAGCAGTCCATGACCCTATGAGTGCAGCTGCAATGATTGTGCTTGCTTATGTGTCTGGAATGTTGCTTTCACCAGGTGTATGGTACTGAAGCAGCTGATGCTTGACCTAGGGATTCCCAGGCACCAAAGTATCTCCTTTTTATTTCCAACAGCAAACATTTTTTTCTGTTTGTCTAGAGGGGAACACAAGAACTCTTCATGTAGATAATTGTTCCACCTTTGTTCCTCTCTTTCTTGTTCATCTCACTTCCAGTCGCACTGCTCTGTTTTTCTTTTTTTTTTTTTTTTTAAACTGCTTGAGGAATACTACGAAATACAAAGTTTTTATCTGTTACAACCACAGCAGTCTTCACAGCTGTGAGGTACCAAGCTATGTAAACTTCCATATGTTACTGGATGAAGAAATTCCAAATTTAAACTTTGAAAGTATGACCAACCCTGTCTAGCATAGGGATATGAGTTATATTTGCATTTTTTGGGTGTGATTTCCTATGACCTTATTTTGTTCTTTCAGTCAACCATATATAGTATGCAGACAGTGCCCAGGGTATCGAAGACACTCTGTTCCAACTCTGCCTGGCACAGGCCAAGAGACAGAAGCGGGAGGAATGCAAGCACTGGGAGATGCGCCATCTACATCTGCCAACTTCCCTGCAGGTCAGCATCATGACATCTTCTCAGTAGTGTGATACTAAAATACTACAACTCATACATTCGTTATGAACTAAGCAAGCTCACTCTCGCAGTACTGCAAAAGTAACACCACTTCACATAGGTGTCTACAAGTATCATGAGATTTGACCATGGTTTTTCTGTGGTTGTCTAAAATAGATTACTGCCGGTTGATAGTTCTTAAACTGTTCTACATATTGAAATATTTTACACACCTACTGTCATGGTTTAACCCCAGCCAACAACGGAGCCCCATGCAGCCACTCACTCATTTCCCCCCCCACCCAGTAGGATGGGAGAGGGAATCAGAAGGAAAAAGGTAAAACTCATGGGTTGAGATAAGAACAGCTTAATAGAACAGAAAGGAAGGCACTAATAATGATAACAATAACAATAATAAAATGACAATAATAATAAAAGGATTAGAATATACAAAACAAGTGATGCACAATGCAGTTGCTCACCACTTGCTCACCAATGCCCAGTTAGTTCCTGAGCAGCGATCTGCCCCAGGCCAACTCCCCCCCCAGTTTATATACTGGGCATGATGTCACATGGTATGGAATACCACTTTGGCCAGTTGGGGTCAGCTGCCCTGGCTGTGTCCCCTCTCAGCTTCTTGTGCCCCTCCAGCCTTCTTGCTGGCCGGGCACAAGAAGCTGAAAAATCCTTGACTTAGTCTAAACACTAGTTGGCAACAACTGAAAACATTGGTGTGTAATCAACATTATTCTCATGCTGAATCCAAAACATAGCAATATACTAGCTACTAGAAAGAAAATTAACTCTATCCCAGCCAAAACCAGGACACCTATGTAGTTTTGAAGTCTGAGTGCCATTTTTCTGCTCTTTTATAGAATCTTTGTAAAAATGATATTGCTTGCTTGTTGCTTTCAGATTTTTATGTTGCTAATATTCACTAAGATTCCTAGTCCAGATTGCAATTGTGTACATTGTTCAGTCTGTCCTCTTTTTTCCTGTTTTTAACTCATCTAGCTGTCCAGGAATATGTGTGTCCTGCTCAAGGAAGTCATGTAATATGCACCTGCTGCTTTCAGCCAATGCCTGACCGAAGAGCAGAGCGTGAACAGAATCCTCATGTTGCTCCTCAGCAATGTGTGTACTTTTTGTTTAGTCTTGGCTACAGAACTAAATCTCTCCTTATTTTTGATTAAACTTAAGTTTACTTTGAAGAGTGTTCTTCATTTGAATATTCTTTATCTGACTTTTGTAGTGACAACATGAAAGAATCTTCCTTTATAAAATTTATTATTCCTCTATAGAATATATTTTAAATGAGAAAGTTGTACTTTTTTTAACCAAGTTTATCAGAGCTCTATATTTATTGATTTATAGGAACAATAACTGTTGAGTTTTGTTGTGTGCAGGTCTTCACAGGGGTTTTCTTTGTTATTTTACAGGTACAGTTTGTCTGCAACCCTTCTGTCACTTATACTGGGGCTGCACTCGGATGGCATGTTTTGGCTGTTTGGCACCATTCTGTGGTATTGTGGAATAATCTGTTTCTTACGAGCCTGCTCGCTTTGCAATAATGTCTGTCTGTCTTGAACTTTAGGTAATTTAAGAAATATAATAGATTAGTTTGGAGCACAGTCATGCAAAAGGAAACAAAGGCTGTGTCCTCACATCACAAACAAAAAATTCTTGAGTGGTATGTGTTTTAACTTTGAGGGGATTTAACTTCTTGTCTTCATACCATATTGGGCTTGAAAACTACACTTGTTGAGCACAGTGCTTTCCCATATAAAATGAATTATGGTGTATTTCAGCATAGGAAGAGAATCATACAAATCAATGCAAGAGCACTGAACATCTGACGTTAACTGATTAGGAAAGAACCTTACCCTCTTAAACATGCAGACTTCTGAAACTCAAGGTTTTAGACATTTTTTAAAAATAAATTAGAACAGTTGAAATTACCTGGCTGGAGTTTGAAGCTAATGGAATATGCTTTATTAGCACTGTTAATTTGTGCAGATGAGTAGTAGTGTTTGTGGACTAAAGGTGAAATTGTAAATTCTCAATGTCTTTGCCACTGGAAGCTATAGATCACATGCTTTAGCATATGTTGAATGCAGTCATATACTTGGTGCTCATGTGAGTCTGTGCACATGATTTCAGGAAATAGAAGAACCTTTAGAAAATGTATGAGGGCCATGGGATTAGGGGAGGAAATGGTAACTTTTCTTCTTTTTGTTCTGATTAGAAATAAA
Source organism: Haliaeetus leucocephalus (assembly GCF_000737465.1). NCBI lineage: Eukaryota > Metazoa > Chordata > Aves > Accipitriformes > Accipitridae > Haliaeetus > Haliaeetus leucocephalus. The sequence continues at coordinate 2,041,800 of NW_010973238.1, read as the reverse complement.
TCTTGGTGATAAGTGTTTAGACGGAGTCCTAAATAACAACCACTACGAGTCAGATATCCTAAAGGTATGTTCAAAAATCATTATGTGTGATGCATAATAATAAACGTACAAAGTTTAAGGTGTACTCACACATGAAATTACAGTGGTGTGCTGCCTAACAGTTACAGTGGCAGCATTGTGTCACTTGCCACACCTGATTCTGAAAGGCAAATTTAATGACCCCTAAATGTTCAACTGGACCAAAGTTATAGTTACTGTGTCTAGATTAGAAGTATTTTGAGGTGATAATTTGGCTCTTTCAGTCTCTGTGTAAGAGGGCATCGTATTCGAGAGATGCATTCCATTTAGCATCAGCTCTTCCCATACCACCCAAATTAACAAAAACAACAGAAAAAGCACTTTCATGCAATCCTGATGTTTAATTTCTCCAATGTGTATGTCTGACAGGGGCCAAGAAGGCCAAAATTCTAGGCATAACTTCTGAATTTGAGTATAAATGACTGATAGACACACTGTAGAATTCAGATACGTTTGGTTATTAAATCATAAAAGAATTTTACTTGTATGAAGTATTTGTTAGGGAAGCCAGTTTCTACAGTCTAAAGTGTAACATCCAAAATATTAATTAAGAGAAAAATAATTTGCTAAAAATATCCCAGGAAAACAAGGCTTGTTAAATATTTTTTCACAGACAAGTTAAACTTCACCCTAGGTTATATGGAAAATATTTTGCCCATACCATAACAGGGTTATCTAAATTAGGTAAACTGGATGAAATCTTGATTTAAGGTAAATGAGAATGTGACTGAAATGAATCCTTTTGCATTCTTTTGGCAAAAGTGGGGATCTTCTGAAAAAAAGATACCGAGTGGAAGGTTTTATTGGTGATCTGAAAGTATCATGCTAATTAAGTTAAAGGTATTTAATTTTTACTTGGTAATCAACATCAATCCATTTTGAAAACCTGGTTAGATCTAGATTTGGAAATATTTCAGGGTAAGTGGCTTGGTCACTCTTTAATGTTGGAAGTTTTTCTAGATTAAACACTTAAATTGCTCTTTTCAGGATTACCTGGCATCCAGGGGTCTGACATGGAAAAATATGTTAAACGAAAGCCTCTTAGCTCTTCAAAGAGGAGTTTTCATGTTGTCAGGTATGTGTTCATTTTTTTGCATGTGTAACTCTTTGTTTATATATAACTCAGTAATATTATCAAGAGGTTTGAAGTTCTGTGTATATAACCAGTGACATCATGACATTTTTGTTAAATCTGATTTCTCAAGGCTTACACTGACATTACGTACAACCTGATTTTCTCCCCAGATTACAGAATTACTGGGAACACAGTGCTTTGCTACTGTTGTGGCCTTCGCAGCTTTCGAGAACTTGCCTACCAGTACAGGCAGAATATTCCTGTTGCTGAATTGCCAGGTGGGGATTGCTTCACACAGTAAGGGGGAAAAGTCATTTAAAGAGTTAAAGTCAGTTTTATCCTTGGTTTTTTTTAGCACCTTCATGTAGCCCAGTGCAAACCTCTTTGCAGGGCTAATGTCTTACGCTGATTGCTTTACTAGTCAGCTGCTAAGTCTGCATATAGTTATTGTCAGACTCCCTAATGGAATCTTTTCTTTCAGTATGATTTCTCATCCCTTGAATAAATATATCTGCATGGTGAAAAGAGGAATTCAGTAAAATCCAGAATATACTCAACAGAAACTAACTGCTGTAATGTAATTTCTTTTCCCATTTAAATATATAAGATGATGCACCACTTGAACAATTTCACATTTTACCAGCTCTCAACTTGGAACAAGAATGTTTTCATAAATTAATTCTAAATCTGTTTGCATTTACAGTTTTAGAATAAAATAGCATGCAAGCAACTGTGCCTCCTTCAATCCTAAATCTGTTGGGAACAGAAGCTCTTCCAACAGTCTACTTTTAAAGATTACTTTTGTCCATCTAGTTGCTGTTGTTAGCAACAGCTTCCCTGTCTTTAACTGTTGAGAGCTCTGCTTCTGCTGCTGTGCATAATGAGAGACAGTCAGTCTACCTTGTTCCTCCTTAGTATTGCTTTTCATTTTACTGCAACAGCCTGCTGGACAGCTGAGTTATAAAGTATGTAAAAGTGGGGGAAAACCAACAAACTCTACCCAAATTAATAAATTTTTCTTTCATATGGAAATATATCTAGACATCTGCCCAGTGTCCTAAACTGTAAAGTCAATCTCCATTAAACAAAGTGGTAAAATTTCAGTTGACAGCACCGAGAACCAAATTCTTTCTTAATAAGTCAGCGTGAGCCTAATACTCAGAATGAATTTTTTGTCCTTCACTAAGTGTTTGCTTTGCTTCTAGAAAGGTGAACCAATATAGTTTACAGTCATTTCTTGCCAATCATGTCTTGTTTCTCTACAAAGCCTGCTCTGATGAGTAACCACCATTAGCAGTGGCTTAATCATCTGCATCATCTTATTTAATGACGGCTGTAATAAATGTAGCATTTCATTTGCTCTTTTTGTAGTGACTGTCACATCACGTCCTGATTGCTACTGGGGGCGCAACTGTCGAACTCAGGTCAAAGCACATCATGCCATGTAAGTTACACAGTTTAGAAAGTGGTTTGGGTTTTGTTTCTATTTAAAAAACAACAACAACAAAAAACCACACCTTTGAAGTGCCAGAAATTGCATGAGTAACACTGTTGCAGTGTAAGCAAAATTGGGTGAGCTTTGGGGGGGGGGGGGGGGGGTCATTTTTGTTTTTAACACAACTTTGAAATGAGCCTTTTGTGCATGTCAGAAAGGCGCCACTAGCACTTCTAAGTTGATGTAACCCATTGCTGACACTTCCTGAGTCTTGTTTTCCACCCACAACTCCCTGCTTCATTCCTATTCTCCCACTGAAGCAGCTTCTCATTTGCTCATGTCTGAGTGCTTCTTAAAATTACTGTATATACAATAATTAGCCCTGCGGAATTTCTGTTTGAAACTATGAGAGACTCTTCTAGTGAAGTGCAACATACTTTGAAGGGATAAATTGGTGGAAATAATTTGCAACAAAAGAAGCAAGAGAAGTTTGGAACATGTAACATTAGGAACCTGGTGTGGCTTAGCAGTTCCTGATTTTGAGGAGTTTCTAGGTCTTAAGCCTCTGACCCAAACAATCTGGCATATGGTGAAAATAATATACTGAGCCTGAAAAGAGATTAACCCTCTACTTCTCGAGTGTTTTAATACGTCTAGGGGACATGGACTCCTGGTATCTGGTCATTCATGACAAATGTCCATCCAAATTAAATCAAGGTCCTTGATTAAAAAGAATCAAGGCCACTGATGACCAATGCAATTTCATTTTTACAAAAAGATGCATGTGTGGTAAGACAAGTATTGAAGACTTGTAAAACAAAGCAAAAATTATATGCCTAAGACCTAACTGGTTCCAGGGAGGGTAGAAAAATCCTTGCTTTATGAATAATTCTCTTAAATTCTCAGTGCAATTTAAGATAGAGGAGCTGTTACCCCTTATTGAGAAATTGCTTTAATGAATAGTAGATTCTGCAGTATCTTTCTAATGCTGCAATGAACATACACACTTAGCATAATTCCTTTAATATTTCAGGTACTATGGGTTGAAAATAACCAGTCTGTACAGCTCAGGCAAGCAGATCATAAGAAGGACTTGTAAAATATTCATCCCCAGTCTCTTATAAATTCAGAGGGTTTTACCAAATAACTTTCAAAAATAATTTGGGATTTAAATTGCAGATGTAATTCAAAGTACCACTGCTATCTGTAATTTCACATTACATGACTGTCTATGTTCCCAGAGGAGATTTTGTTTTGAAATGTTAGAGAGTTAATTCAGTATCAAAGTACTTACCAGTCGTCTTTGTTCATATTGTGGTGGATAATTCCACCTAGAATAGAAACGACTCAGGGTTTTTTCCTTTTTTTCCTTCTCCTTTTTTCTTTTTGTTTTTTTGTTTGTTTGGTTGGTTTGGTTTGGTTTTGTTTTCCTTTCAAGCATTAGCTGTTCCTAGAACTTTACTGGCTGCTGCTCTTAGTTCCTAAAATCTATAAAAGCAAACAGTCCTGTCATACCACTCCTAGATATCCAGTTATGTTTTTTTTTAAATGAGCTAAACTGTTTTGCTAAGTAGTTTGGTTATGCAAGCAAGGTTTCTTTCTAATCTTTGATCCAATTCAGCAAGAGAGAGAAAAGTCATGGTCTCTTGCATCATCTCTTCCACATGTATAGGTATATACACACTTAACACCCGAGCTCCTGTTTCAGTTATGTATCAGGGGACACACAACCCAAGTAAGAGAAGAGCAAAGAATGAATAGTGAGATGTTTTTGAGAAGTAGAAAGAAGTGCCTCATGTAAAACTGTGTTATCTGTTTAACTCATGAAGACAGGCTTGCCATTCCCTTAAAACCTAAATAATACAGAATGAGAAAGACTTCTCTTTCTTTCCAGAAGAAGATTCTAAGCTAGTGAAAGAACATGTTTATGTTGAAATGTATTATTAGCCTGGATAATTCTAGTTCCTAGTGACTTGTATAATGTTGTCTACTAAAAATTACTAATGTCTTACAGGGAAAAATTAATTCACTGATTCCTGGTTTAATTGCCTTCTGGGTTTGAAGTATGCAGAAGTATAGAGGAATGCTTTTGATAACAGGTTTTCTGTGTGCATAGTAAAACTAACACGGGTTAGGCAGGAGAGATGTTGAAAATCCTGTTACAGATAACATAGTAGTAGAGTATGATCTGAACAGGTTCTGAAAAACAGGTATGTTAGTGTGTTAATGTTCTGCTTTAAACTGTTTAACATTTAAAATACCCTGTGAAAGATGCTGACTTGTTTTTGTTGCCTGACTTCTGAGAACTCTTTTTGGTTTTGTTTTTTGTTTTTTTTTTATTTCAGGAAATTCAATCACATTTGTGAACAAACACGATTCAAGAACTGAATACTTGTAGTCTGTAGAGAGGGGACAAAAACCTGTTACACTGCTTGTACAGTTTAAGGTTTCAGGGGATCTTCTCAGTTCCCCCATAGCAGGGAATCAATAACTTTTGCATCAGGTAATCTGGTGTGAACTTTTTAATTTGTAGAATTTTACAGCTGTACATGAATAAGGTAGACTTTTTTTTTCCAAGAAAGTCCAGCAAGCATTGCATTCCATCCTCATGACTACAGTGTCCCTGTATCACTTCAGTGAAGAACACAAACAGAAATCACATACACAAAAACCAGCCATATCTTGGGAAGACCTAAGAATAAGGAGTGTATTTGCACTACTTGTGAAGAAACTAAGAAAAATCCTTAGACTTAAAATAGAAAAGTTTTGTAAAAGTATCTGATGGATATTTCAAGAGCCATTAATATTTAAGAAGGGAATTGTCAGTGTATATTTGTAACTGCATTTTGCGGTAGTCTGATATTTTGTCGCTACCCATTGCATTTGGGCTAGAAACCACATTGTTATTCACTTTAAAAAAAATAATTCCGTCCATTAAACAGCCGTTTCAACTTAAAGCTTCTACCATATGTGCGGTGTTATAGTGGAAGTAGTACAGTTTCTTTTTTTAGTTTAGTCATGTTGATGTTTTTATTCACATTAAATTACAAAAATGATTGCACAAAAATTTGAAAATCACATTTAAAGTTGGGGTAATACTTGAAGCAGAACAGACTTCTGCTAATATTACTTCTGTAGTGTTTTATATCAGAAGACCAAACAGTGCTTTTGACAGAGCAGCCAGTAGGACACACTGGTTCATTTTTTTTAATTTCTTTTTGGTTTGATACTGTATGCTAAATATGTACCTCTGCCATGCAGCTGTTCTTTAGCATGCATACACTGGTGAAAATGTAGAAAAAGCTATAATTTAAAACAGAATATAGCAGCTTTACTGGAAGGAACAATCTTACAGAAAATAATTCAGTTTGGACAAATTGTAGCAATATGGAGGCATTTCTGGATAGGGATAGGGATGATGAAGGGGAACACTGGTGTCACTGACGTAAAAAATATAGAGTTTATTTTCATGCCTTCTGCAGAGCTCATTCAGGAAATGTCCTAAGCATCCTTAAAAAAAAAAAAAAAACTCAATCCCAACACCCCCACCCCACCAACTGAAATGATCTGATCTGTTTCATCATAATCTGGTAGCTAATGTTGACAAACCTCAACCGGGACCAATTTTTCTTTTTCATCATACCTAGAAGAGTGAAACAGAATGAGAAGAAAGCATATAAAGTTACCTCTGTAGATACCATGTTGTTTTTAAGTATGCCTTATTTTATGAGCAGGATTTATACTTTGATGTTGAAAGTGTACACACGATATCTTGTGATATAATGGAGCACAAATGATGCAGCACATTGTGTCTACTGGTGTCAGTGAATTAAACAGCTATTTCCAGTAATGCACATCTTAATATGAATGCTAATTAGAATGATGCATTTCTGTTTAGATTTTTATTTTTTAAAATAGCTGTCGCAAGGATGGGTCTGTTGACCATGCCCATATGCTATTAAAAATACACTTTGGTGTGGACTTCTCTTCCTAATCTCTGGGCATTTTCTCCTGTGAGTAGGATTGAAATTGGATCTGGAATAATACTTGAAACTTCTTTTAACAACAACAGTGTGTTTCTGTCTTTTAGTATTATTAACAATGTTCTGTTGCTTCTGTATTTGTATTTTATGTTTAGATTTTTTTTAATGGTTATTGTATCTTCTCAGGACAACCATTCCCAGCTGGTTTTGATCTCACTTTCATCTCTGGCTGTGCATGTAGCAAATTGAGTGCAGTTGTGGAGATCAAGCCTTTGCACATTATATGCAGAAATGTGCTTTGCATTCTCATTCACCACTTCCCACACCCCAGATGGGCTTTCAGCATAGACTTGTCACTGTGCTAGTGTTCAAGCCTCTTGTGCTGAATTTTTTTTGTTGGTCAAGAATAATGTGTCTACAGTACTATGTACAACCTCACTTGCACTTACTCAAGTTATGTTTGTATAGGGATGTATTACGTGACTTTAAGAAAAAAAATTGGGAAAAAACTCCAAACAACGAAACTCATGTACCTAACATCTAAACTACCTGTGCAGTAGAGGTTCTTCAAATTCCTTTTATAAACCTCTCTTCCTTTTCCCTGTTACAGATAATTAATCTGCCTTTCTATGCATATAGGGTTGCGGTAGTGCAATGGAATGAAGTGATTTTTTTGTCATTTATATTGTACCAGGAAGAGATGAGAAATTAACTTGCGGATGGGGAGGGTGAATAAATCCTGATCTTTATATGCTCTTAAGTAAGTAAGAGTATCTGTCATGGGTATTACATACTCTATACATTAGACCTTTTTAAATGTATGGTTACCAGGTGATAGTTAATGTGATAAATGTATGAACTATGCTTGGTGTAATTGTTTAAATACTGTAAAGGTGCAGCATATTTTTAACCTGTCTAAAGCACACCCCCACCTCCTTTATAAGAGATATTTGGAAGCTGAGCATGAGATGTGGTAGAATAGATGTTGTAAAAACCAAGGTTATTATGATAGGGTTTGACATAGTGGTGAACAACGTATGTAGTCTCTGTCTTTGAGAAAGTTCTTTTATAAAGAAGGTGGAGAGTAGTTCTTCCAGTTCTCTTTTGTGATTTATTTTTTTCCTGAACTAAGAAGTTATTAATTAAAAAAGAAAAAAAAAAAAGATATTCACTGAAGTTGTCTGTTTCTGTTTCTTCTGTGGCATATTCTCTCACCACAGAAATGGATGTATGCAACACTTGCTAATGCTTGGTCAAGCTATTAGTTCTTTGAATGTTGAGATTTTACAACTAAATATCATCCTTGAACTTGTAGTATCTGAAAATGATACGAGTTTTTGTGTCATTCCAAGAAATTCTCTCAAACTTTCTTAGAAGTGTCAGATGATATCACAAAGGATCATCAGTATCTCTACAGGATTTATAACAAATGATATAAGCAAAAAACTATTAAATAGAATTAATTTCTGTCAACAAGATGACTTCAAGATGGTAGTAAATAAAGAAAATTACTACTTTTAAAAAAGTGGATACTATTTTAATTTCTTGCAACACCGTAAACACTGAAGTGATAAGCATTATACCAGTTACTGATTTAACAGCAGGCTAGAGAAAATGATTGTCATATTATGTTCGTCTTTACAGTGATCTAATTTGTATAAATTATAAGATTTCAAATGGCTCCTATTAATAGAACTTTTTCTGAACAGAACTTTTCCCTTGCTGAGTAAATAGAAGGACTTGTCTGCGCCCCGTTCTATCTGAGGTGGAAGACAGTGATGACAGAGTTGTTAAGCTTCACATTGCAGTTTAGCATCCTAGGATTTTTGCACTGCTGCCATTCCCATACTTGAAGCTGGATATCCTTTAATGTTGTAGCTAATCTCTGTTGCTGTTCTTAAACCAGCTGTCATTTGTTCTTTAGACTAAATTTAAGAGAAATTCAAACTCAAGTTAAGTAATGTAAAAGTGAAAATGCTGTGTTGTTCTGTATGCCATAAAGACAAGCTGATAGACCTTAAGACTTGTAATGGTTTTGGCTTGCCCTACACTTACATTGGTGGATTTAAATGTTTTATACTCCATTATGTCAACAAATGACTTGTAACTAATTTAGTTTGAGGAAGCTGCTGATTTTGGATTTATGCCCCATCAAGTGATCAGTTCTGGCACAGCATAAGCCCTTCCAAGCGCTTCCTCAATAAAGAATAAAGAAAGATGGTAGCATGATTGTGAGAAAGAGAATACAATATATGGCCTTTTGCAGCTGGAATAGCTGACAACATACTAATCTCAACAGTCAGTGTTAATCTGAGAGCCCTCAGTGTGTCTCAAGTATTTGAGACACAGCAACTGTGTAGGATAACTTGTGTTTAAGCTCTGGTACTGTTTTCCTTGAATTTAATAGAAGAATCTTGGTATTTGACACTCGGAGATCAATCATTAGGTCATTCACTCTGCAAACAAAACACATCCATTTTGTATCAATTTCTAGTCTTCAGTAGAACTGTAATAGTGCAGGTGGCTTAGCCTACAGCAAGAGCTTAGGGAAATAAGTTGATTCAAGTAAAAGGAGTTACGCATTTGAGAAGAGAATGCTCAACTCTAAATTGTACTCTGAAAATCTGGTTTCTTATGGCCTCTTAGAAATTTCTGCTGGAAGGGGGCCTTATTTTCTACAGTCTGCCCTCTAAAAATAAATCAACAGTCACTGTGTTACTGGAAGTTAGGAAAAGGATCTCTTGATTTTAAAAAGAATGTGTGGGGATTTTGCATTTTTTCCACTTATTTTATCTAACATTCTTTCTGCATGATGTTTGGGAGCTGAAATACCACTTACACAATTCCAAGGAATAACTTCTGAAGAAAACTAATTATACTATTTCCCACAGCAATGCTTAATATGCAAAGATTGCTTCTAAATCTGCTTTTCAGGTCATCCCTCTTTTCTTCACACTTCACCATTTTGACTTTCAATGAGGTAATTTTACCCTTAAGCTCATTAGTTTCCATAGGAAATGAATTATAAAAAATGCTAAGTGTGCCATATGAGGTTTAACATCAAAGACATTTCTAGACAGACCATGAATATATGTTGAAGCTATATTTGGTCTCTGTTGGGTATTCTTCTCAGTGCTGCTGAGTTTCAGTTGCTTGCTTTCGTTAGGTAAGTGTTGGCTTAGGGCTTATCTTTTTTTCGTTGCAATCCAAATTAATCTTTAATTGTTTAGAATAAAATCTAGTAACTGACTGGACTATTTGAGTCAAATGTGTTTTGTTATGGTTCATGTGCCCTTCCTATGGGGGGGGGGGGGGGAATACGGAAAAAAACAAACAGTTATGAGTAGGATGCTTTGTAACCAACTGCTCTTAAAGAAAAGTTAGATTTCTGAAAGGAAACCTCAGTTCATGTTTCTGCTAAGAATCTATAAATGGATTTTTTCTTGGTGAATGCTACTCTGAATCCTCAAAGTTAAGATGCATTAGCTGCCTGTTAAATCTTTTGGATTGTTTTCCCATTGGGCTTCCATTCTCAACCATTTTAACTACCTGACAGTAAGAAACCCACCACACAGGATTCCTGTCAGCTTGTATAGCTTCAAGCTTTTATTTTCAAGTTCTGTTTCAACAATGAAAAAATAGGGAAAGCCCACATATTTTTGTACTGTTCCAATCTACCTAACACATTGGCTAGAGGGATTGCCTAGTATATTCCAGAATAATTAATTTTTTAAAAAGTTAACATTATTCAAATCCAGCTTTACTGAAAAGAATACTCCTTCTGTTTGTTAGCTCCGTAACATTTTTGGACATTTTTTTCCCAAGCAATTGTGATTGAAATTATTTTCCTCCTCTTCAGCAAGTGTTTAGCATGCTTATCCCATTTGCTGCTTAGTTACAGTATGCAGAATAGCACAGTAAACCCACAAAGGTGAAACTGAATCCTGAACACATGCATGAGTTGTTAAGGTTTCTGTCATTAAAAAGTGGCAGCATAGCTCTCAGAAGTAATATAGCTATTAGGAACAAAATAAATGCCATAAGTAATACTATTTAAAAACTAATCCTAGCCAATATTTACAGCTGAGAGTATTAGAGCACTTTATTCCACCCGGAGCTTTTAGAATTTCTTAAATTTGTGTTATGACTTTTTTGAAGAGTATGGGTGGAAGCTGTTTCTGTTCCTCGAGGGGGGGAAGAGGATAAGTTCAAAACAGTTCCTTTAGCTGTAAGAGGAAGAAAATATTTTATAAATTCTTTGAAGGCACAAAATAAAACACAAATACCTCTTTAGCAGTTAATTTTAGTGATCTGCCTGAAAAAAAAAATTAGGAACTTCAAAAGGCAAGTCAGGAACTTAAGGTAAGTCTCCCATATGTTGTAGTCCTGGCTCTTCGGGGCTGACCAAGAGCGAGGGGAAGGTCTTTGTGTACCTGCAGCATGCACCAGTTAGGCATTAGGCTTCAGTATCTTCTAGTGGCAGAAGACATCACCTTTGAATAGTTTGGTATGTCAGCTACGTCTGTTCTGAGAATAAGCAGCGTTGTTCAATATTGCATATTCTTCAAGAGGAGGGCCTCTCTCAAAATACCTATTTCTGTAGTCCATGATGAATATACGATAACCTGATTTAGTGCCTCGTGTCTAATTGGCTCTGTACTGCTACCAGAGGCAAGGGTGGAAGAGGTACACAGCGTTAAGGTAAGCAGTATAGGAAAGGAAATCCGCACTCCCACAGAAACTAGCCTCTGGCAGCAGTCTTCACAGGTTTATAAAACCTGTTTTTTGGTTACACAGACAGGTAGTAGAGGAAGTCAGTGTAAACAACCACCTCATTATCTCACTAGGTTACTGAGGAGAAATCAAACAGGATCTAATCCTTGGGCGTTTGCTGACTGAATGATGCAGCAGCTTTTGTGCTCTTTCCATTACAGCAACTGCTAGGGAGGTTGCTGTACTGGTGCACGCCACGTGATGTACTGGTGCTCTAAGGCAATGCCCATGCAACTTAGTCTTTCAGCAAAATAAACAAAATAAGTGTCATTACATTGTAGAAATGAATAGTTAAACACGCTTTTATTGAAAAAGCCACTTTTTCCAGCCCTTCAAATGTAGCTATTGTCAATAACTGAACACAAATACTTTTCAAAAGTAGATTTTAGTACTTCAATCTTTAGAAATGTAATAAGTAACAGAACATTGACTCTGAATTACAATGTACATGAATTTAATGCAGTGGAAGTTATTATTAGAGTGCTGAAGACTTCTAAATATTTTCTTAAATATATTAACTCTTCCCTTTGAATCATGTAGCGTTAATTAAAAAAAAAACCCACACAAGAAAAACCCCCAACAACAACAAAAAAACCCCAAGTTGGAGCCAGACTTTTGTGCTTCAGAACTACTCAACACAGTCTGGTAATAACAATTGCGGAGACTTGTTTGCTGTTCATCTTTGAGTCAACTGCTAAAGGGCATATACGTTTTTGCTTCCACTGCTACCGGATGCAAGGCTTCTATGTCTACGTTGACACGTAAACACACACACACAAAATATACGGGAAAACCTACAATCTTGTGTTGCATATCTCAGACGTTAATAGGTGGCAAATGGAAGCTGCAGTAGCAGGTGAAATCATAAATAATTCAGTTAAATATTTCAGGAATCAGACTTCAATGCCTTCACACAGAAGGATTAAGATAACTCAATGCACACTGTAGCTAATACAGGGGAAGACTTGTACAGAAGATTTCTTTCTGACACCTGTTTTATGACATACTATTGCTTTAAAACAATGTGCTGTGTCAGCTGCAAAATACAGCTTCATAGGCAATTTCTTTCACTTAAGAAAGCAAAATAATTCTAAGTTATGGGCTGAACATGCAGGAGTCTCTTGCAAAGATAGGAAAACATCACCAGGAGGCAGTTAAAATACTGATGGGGTTATTAAAGGCAATAGGACTAGCAGGCTTCCCTTTGGTTCAGTGCTCCACTGAATGCCCTGGATTTGTAATCAGGGAGGCACAGCCACTTAGTAGTTCATTTCTAAAGAAAGTGAGCACTTGAAAGTTTGCCCCACTTAATTTTGTCTTTTAAGTCTTGCCTGCTAAAGGAAGGGAAATAGTTGTCTAGTCAATGTGCGTTACCAGCAATAAATAGCTGGTGGATATAGGATCAGAGCAGCTGCAAATATCCAAGTGTTGGATGCTGAAGACTATTCCTAGTATTTCAGTGTTTTTGTACACATGCTCCTGTTGCCATGAGGAGTCACTTAAAAATGTAGTGGACTGAGGTGGTTTAAGCCTATGTAGATCTAACAAAGATAAAGCCACATCAGACTTTTATAGAACTACCATCAAGTATCGGGTTGCTCAGCTTGTCTGTACACTTCTCTAGAGTTAGGATACGAGATAATCGTGGTCTTTAATATTAGAGATGCTAATGCTTGGTAAACTTTGTGCTAGAGTGCAGAAGTTATGAAATGCTTACAATTAAGTTTACAAAACTGTACGCAAACATGCATGATTGAATTCTTACCCCTGGCTTGGCAAGGCTTGGATTGCACAGGCATAGCTATAAACAGAATATAACTCATAGCTCCCAACAGAAAGACTCAAGTGATACCACAGTGACAGAGGACTGATTTACATTTCAGATATAAACCACGATGTAACCGTCTCAGATGACTTCCATTTCTCATTCCAGAAAAAGTTTTCTGCAGTCTGAAGTACCTTCTCAGAGGATGCTTTCTTGTATAAACCACATCAAACTCTCACACAGCAGAACAGAGATGAGGTTAGCGAGCATAAGGGAAGATGGCATTTATGCTGTGCTATGGTTGGTATCCTCGTAATCTCAATCCCAATGGGTGCGAAGCAAAGACCGCTCTTAACAAAGCTGCATCCATCTGTGACTGCCACGCTCAACTGCTTGGCACAGCTTCCACTCTGATCACGCCCCTGTCGTCTCTGTTTTTTGAGAACTGATGTTTCAGTCTTTCTGAGGGCATCACTGGACTGAAGCTTGGCATAGCGTAGGAGCAGCTAGGGTATCACAGTTCTGTGAGATCTCAGTAGTATTAGCATCTCCAACTGACAAGCTCTGCTGGTCCCTGGAAGAGCCAGGGGCCTTCACGTGACCTTTGTATAAACTAGGGGATTTTGCCCAAAGGGGAAGATTTGACGTGAAGCTGGCAGAACTGTTCCCCTCAACAGTCAGAACCACCGGCTGTTTATCTGGCACAGCTGGAGCATACACAGCATTTTGCTCTGACAGATGATCTCCACATTGACTAAGATGTTCTGCTAGGACCAGAGGCTGCTGATCATCCCCTTCTTCGGAAATAACAAAAACGGGTTTGTTTTTATCTGTTTCTACCATAAGCTCCTTTGTTTTCGAGCCATTGACCAAGTTGATTTTCAGTGGGTTGGAGCTCTCCAGAAGATTTTTGGGGCTTTGGCTGTTAACTGGAGATGCTGCCCCTAGGTGTCTTGAGGGATCTAAGGACCTCACCTGTTTGCTGTCAGGGGAACTGGCTAAAAATCCAAAATAAGGGTTACCGAACCTGGATTTCTTCAAATTGCAGGAGCTTAGCTTCCGCTGCCTTTGTGCAGACAGAGTGAGGGGGTACGAGGCATTACTGGCAGATGAATCAGAGTAAACAGTCCCTGATGCTCCCTCTATCTCAGTGGCTGAGATTACCTTTCTGGTTGGCACACCTTGGGATCTTGCAGCTGTTGGAAAACTCTGCACAAAATAATAATAAATTAGTAGACATGCCATGAAAAGCAGAAACTTTGATCCCAAGGGAACTAAAAGTTTAAATTCCTTGTTATGTTAGAGGTGAGATGCATTCTTTAGCAAAAACCTAGGTTATTACCTTAAAAAAGGAGAAACATCCTCTATTAGCTTTGTAACAAGCTGTTGGTTTGACGATTACAGTCAGTGAGACCTAGATATCCCTCCCACACTTACGGATTCCTCGCAATGCAACAGTAATATGTCAATTAAAATAAATTTAAGGCATAACCAGGGGAAAAAAAGGTACATGTCAGAACATTCAATGAGATAATCTAGTCTGAAGGCACCTTTTAATGTTTTTCTGGACTGGGGATCATTTCTTAACCAGGTGCTAAGTGCTGGGCTTCTCAGCACTTCAGGAAAGCCTGAATATATTACAATATAATTAGGCAAAAGAGCTTCCCATACACCAAGCAAGAGGGACTGAAATGTGTAATACATTGCAGGTTGGAGAGGCAAAGCAGTAGGCCAAGGGAAAACGTGTCCCATCAGCGAGCAGCTGGGGGTACTGGGGCACAAACCACCACATCCCCCCCTCCTTGCAAGACTTACACTGTTGTCAACCAGCTTTGTGAAGGGACTGTTGGTGGTCCAGCTACACCATTTTTTCTGTAGCTGTGGTATTGGAGCTAGGAAGTCGTGGAAAGTGCGGGCACTCCACGTGCGTTGTCTGGGACAGTGATTTTCCAGCTGGACGTTCCCCTTCTCAACAGCGTCTGCTCCTGCGGCTGTGTGATTAGAAGTCAGCCAGTCAGACACAGAGGCTGGGCTCGTGACACTTCTTTTTAGGTTTTTGTCCTGAAAAGAATAAATAAAGATCATTTACAACATCTTTCAACAAAAGGTTTCAAAAACACTTCAAAAATATGCAGTTAGTGCAAGAGACTGATTTCTTCAGTGGTTCTCTTCACACGACAAGACACAGGAATGCAACTTCTCCTCATTGCTCTTCCAGCGTGCTGCCTGAAGTTCACTGGCTTCCCTGGATGAAAGTTTTACCTTGTTTCCCCAGTTTCAGGTTTAACACTGAAATGGGAAATCTCAGTTACGTAAGAAATAAAGTCCTACCACTCCCACTAGCCAAATATATCAAATATCTACAGCTTTATTTTACTGAAGATCTCTGACAGATCAGAGTACTAAACTTCATTGTGTAAAACATAATTCTTCCACTCTGCTTGGCTCTTGGAAGGCTCCAGATGTGCCTGTCTGGGGAAACAAAACTTCAAGGGGGTTGGAGGGGGCTGAAAGAAATCCAGAAGCAAGCAACGAGAGAATCAGAAGTCTCAAAAATGCATGATTCAGGAGGGAAGACTGAAGTAAGTGGTGCTCTTTATCCTATATTAGGGAAGAATTAAGAAAATAAAAAGAACTGAAAACAAAGAGAAAGGGAATAATCTGTTCTTGCTGTCTATGGTGAACAGAACAAGAAGCACAAGACCCAGATTGGAGCCAAGGAGATTTTCATTTCACATAAGAAATTCTTTTCAGGTGGAAAATGTGCTTTAGCAGTAGAACAAGACATCCGGACAGGTGTAAAATTGGCATCATTGGAAGATGAGACCACATTAAACCATTGTCACCAGTTCTGCGTATAAGCAGAGTTGATCTGACATGGGAATGAACTAGACAACGTCTAAAGATCTCTTCCATACTTACTTAATATGTTCTGATGTTGCATTTAAAATCACAATTTTTGTCCTTAATGTCGATGTGCATTTAGAGCCAGAAAAGTTAAAGAATCCCTGACTGTCCTATGAATCTCCTTTCATTCTTACTAATACTTCACCTGTTACTTATATAAGCCTCCTGTTCCACAACTCTATATGTATTTTTAATTTTCAGCTGTGCGAATATGGTTGTCACGAGAAGAATGCAAAATCCACATTCCCAAAGTTTACATAGTCCTTAAAGAGGGTCTGAAATAAATCCCACACTGTCCTGGATTTAAAAGTCCTGAGAAACCAGAAATTTGTCATTTGTTATTTCTGAGAAACCGAATCTCCCAAGTTTCTGCAAATCAAAGAAACTATTTAGTTAAAATGTCATATTGGAAATAGATGGCCAGAGAGGCAAGAAATTAGCTACTAGAGCAGAACAAAAATCTCAGCAGGAAGCTGGGAGAGGCTTCAGGCTCTGGATAAGTTTGTTTCAATATTAAGCTCTTAGTCTCAGATTTGATTAAAGTAACAATCTTTATTTACAAATTTATAAGCCAGCTGTCTTCCCCTCAGAAGCCTCTTCAGGATTTATTATTCAAGTCTTAGGATTTATTATTCAAGTAGTATTATAAGTACCTCCAAACTGGTGTAAAAGCTAACCATGGGCTTTGAGATATACTGGAAGTAACTACAAAGATGAATAATGTATTTTCTAGATTTTTGAAAATGTTCTAGCAAAAAATGTTTCTTAAACATCCATGATAATACTGTTTACTCAAACCTTTGCATCTGAAACCTGTAATATCTGAATAGAAGTCAGAGGTCATAGTTATAAGTTAGCCAAAGGCCGAATGATGACTTAAACCAAACGGGACTTAGAAAGCCATGACCCTCCTGGAGGACACCTCAGAAGCCATCTGAAAGCCATCCGAAAGCCATCCTGCCCTCCATTTCCTCTCACTAGCCCACGTACAGAGACGTGAGTTTGCTCTCCCAGCTCTTGCCTTCTGACAGGGGATTGATTGCTTCAAATGGGTTTTAAAAGCTAAAAAGCAAAAGCCAGTTTATCACTGGCTCCCGCCCAGCAGAGCTGAGGCTCACACTTACTGGGGGGCACAAGACCAAGTGGCCAGCCACCATTTCTCAGTGAAAAGATCTGGATTTTTTTTTTAATGAAAGCTCCTTATAGCTTGCTTTGTCTAGTCGAGCATTTGGGGCGAGGTGAGTCTGATGGCATTATTCACTGTACCGTAAAGGCTCAGGATTTCACACGTCTTTTCACATGAGGATAACTTCTTAGCTCCTGCCAAGAAAGTGGCTACGCTCCAGTGGATAACTCATCCCACTTGCCTAGTGCTGGTCCACAAAAGCTACGCACCATACCCTCTGTGGGGCTCAGAGGCTAAAGTCAGGAGCTGGCTGACCAGCTGCATTTTACACCCTAAAAATACACATTTAGAAATTAAACTGTAAACATGTTTATGTTTAACATCCAGTAACCCTGAGTAACGCAAGTGGCCTGAAGAGATCCCGTTTGAGTGCAGGTTTGTAATTAGCCTGCTGTGCTCAATTTCCACCCTCCTTGGAGAGGATAGTCTTCAGCTGTGGGGGAAGACCCAGTGCTTTTAAAAAGGCCCTTCCACCCTTCCCGGGTAGGTTTTCTGCTCCTTAAGGGATGTGGTTGAGAGCATTGACTCACTTGTGTGCAGCATGGACATCACTGGGAAGGAGATGCCTCCTGAGTTAATAATGTGGTAAATCACTTTAATTCTTTGGGTTACTGTCACTTAGAACTGTTTCAACACTCAATATTTTATTTTTATATATAGATAGATAGATTTTCTCTACTAGATAGCTTGTGGAAGGGATGGCAGAATAGAAATGTTTTTCTTTAAGTGTATTTGTCCATTCTGACTAGAGTGGGGGAAAAGAGGAAAGAAAATGGGTTTCCCTCCTGCCTAGAAGCTGTATTTGTATGTGACTGCCACCAGGTGAAGCTCTCTCCACTGGAAAGAAGGACCAAGGAGTGCAGGTGTTCAAGGGTGCCCAGTTTGGGCACCAAAACAGCTCACAGTGCCCTGCTCTGCAGAAGGTAACGTGTTTGGGCAAGGGAAGGCGCCAGAGCTGTTTTCCCTTCCTTCTGTTAATCAGTGTGGCCGACTGAAGGAAAAGCTTAGCGTGTGTCTTACACCAGTGTAGGAAAATCCTGACCAGCCTGGCCTCCTGGCTAATTTCCTAATCAAGTCCAGGGATACAGAATGCTTTTGTTTTGTAAATTGTGACAGAAGTATTACACAGACTGTCCTGGGGCATGTGAGCTCCTTGTGCTGGTTTTTTTCCTCCTCTTGTGGGGGAAAAAGAGAGAGGGCACTGCGAGAGGAGAGTATTGACCTGGGAAAGGCTTTAACACAGACTTGTAATGGATGTGCTCTGTCAGGGACTATGCTCAACGTTGAAGAGGTGGCAGCCAGGCCTGACACTTCTGAGCTATCATCTGTTTCTGAACAGTCAATTGACCAGGAGTGTAGGGGAAAGAGCTAAAACAGGAGAGAACTTTACTGAACTGATTCAGGTTTCTGTGTGTGTATTTGAAAGGACCGCAGTGCTTTCACCTAAAGTACTTGATTTATTTTTTTTTTGAGCATACACTGTAAATTTTCACATCAGCCTGGTGAGATAGTTAAATAGCTTTCTGACAAGCTGAGGAGCTGAGTAACTTCCCTGACCACTTGGTAGTGGTGGGTAGGAGCAGGTCTGACTCCCAGGTCCTTCAGTTGCTACAAGTGATGTCTTTAATGGAACATCATCATTGCCAATTAACGTATTTCTGAGAGCTGGTCCTACCGCCCGCTGGCAGACCTCTGCATTATCGCCTATCAGATCCAAGGTAGACTTCTGCACTTGCTCTTCTCAAAGCTGGCAAGATACTGGCTCGGGGGATCACAGCCCACGGCATTTGATGGCAGCTCAGCTTGAGGGTTAGAACCGCCTGGCTTAGTCACTAACTTTCTTGCAAAGTGGGCAGTAAGCAGAAATGGACAGATATGACAAGTGCTGCCCAGAAGGGACATCCCGTGGCTTCCTAGAGATGCCAAAGAGCATTCCTACCTGTATTCTGTAGGTGGTAAAGCTCAGCCCACTGGCCCCGGGTCCAGCAGAAATGATAAACACTTCATCGCTCCCAGTCTCAGTGGTCACTGCGGATATGGAGGAGGGCACATCTGGGTCAGTGTCCTGAGGAGACCGTTCTGTGCTGCCTCTGCAGGAAGTGACTGAGAAAAGAAGAAAATCGGTAAAGACTGCTTGCCAGAGTGCAAAACAGCTGTTCCCAACTCCTCCATAACAAACCCTCCTCCCTCTCTCCCCAGATGATCTAGAGCAGGCTTTGGCTGTCTGTCGCACCAGCCAGAACAAAATTCAAGCCAACAGTTTGGTCTCCTGAAACTGCGAGCTTTTAAAAACAAAACAAAAGGGGAGGGGAGGAGCACCCTTGGGTCTGCTTTCTAATAAAGACAGACCCAAACTGAAATCCCTCATACTAAACGCACAAGGCTGTGCAGCAGATCAGAAATTGTCATGGCTGGGAGCACAGAATTAGTTTTTTAGGAAGATATCCTTGTGAGAGCTGTGTGTAATGGCTGGTGGTTTAGTGGGAAACTAATGGTGTGTAGCAACACAACATGAAGTAGCTCCCTGTTGGCCTTCACCAACCAAAAGGGGCACCGATACAATTCATGTGTTGTGACTTAAAATTGCAGCAAGTGACATTATGTGCAGCTCGGCTGGGGGTCTCTTGTTCTCGAAACACGCTGTGAAGTAAATGTCATCTAAAGCAGTCCCGTTCCATAAAGCTCTTCAGAAAAAGTCAGCTCCAGGAGTCTCAGGTGTCCAAAGCCACCGTAAGCATCGTAAAACCCCATCCTTTCCGGACAAGGTCAGGCGCAGGGCAGGTGACACTCCTCCGCAATTTATGGATCTTTGTAAGTTGTTTGTAGCAGCCTGAACCTGACACGTTTGCTCTGCTAACCCAGTGTCTCTGCAATGCCATGTGCTATGACAGCTTTTGTTGGCAGCGTCCTGGAACTGTGCTTGCGCATGGTCCTTGCCAGGGGAATTACCCTACCGGCGAGGGGGGAGAGCAGCAAGGAGTAGTTCCCACAACAAAGGCTTTCTGCTGTGAAGTGGCTCTCCAGCTGTGCATGGGCGAGACAGTGAGGAGGACTGCAAGGAAGAAATGATCTGATTAACTGGCCCAGGGCTACAGGGTGCCCTGACCTGCTCCCGCTGCTGCCCCGTGCTTACCCGCCTGCTCCCGGCTGACAGAGTGGTTGTTGTTTTCATTCTGCCGACTTGGCACCACCAGCTGGAGCTCATTGATATCGACGGCGGAGTTCTGGATCCCGTTCTACAACTCAGAATATGCCCCAGTAAACATCGTCAGATAAACAGTGCAACAGCCAATATGAAAGAGAGAAACAGAAATTGCTGAAGCCATTAGCACTAACCTCCTGGTCACTGCATGCGTTGGATGAGCTCCTTTTGGGGCACGTTCTCTGCCTGAAAAGGAGAGACAGCAACAACAACAAGCCCACGAGTGAGTTAAAGATCCACAGAAGGGAAGGTCTCAGCTGTGCTCATCCTGCGAGGGGGACCCAGCAGGTTATGAGCTCTCCTGCCTACAGGAGCATCCAAAATACCTGCCAAGACTCAGGGCAACAAGGCCTGTAGGCCAGGGCAGAAAACAATATGCTCATGTAGTGGAAAGTCAGCTGAAGAAGAGAAGGACCTGTCATCTTCTTGCCATGATCACTGCAAAAGCAGGAAGAGAGTTCAGACCTCTGCCAAGTCCCACCAGGCTCCCCTCCGCCGGCCGCGCTCTCACGTCAGTAACTACATAGCAGGACTGAAACCCTGCCTTTGGTCTGGGCAGTCACATCCTTCTTATCCCATTAGAACAGAATATTTCATCTGCGTAGCCAATATTGCATGCTGGATTATATTTAGCAAGCAGAGAGCATCAGATGTTGTTCATTTGTATGAACATTTTATTGAAAGACAGCGCTATGGCAGATGATTACTGGGTAAACATGCCTCTTGGCTGAAGGGAGACAAAAGCAGGTTCTTAACCGTTTTTTTCACATTTTTACTAAAACTGAGGTTATGAAACAACTAGTCTTACTTACTTTGGGGTGAATAAGACTTAAATATGTCACAAAGAAAGGCTGGCAGTAATGAACGTGCTGATGACCGAAGCAAGTGTATTTTGTCTTTGTGTACAGCAGTTCTCCATGGGACACTGCAGAGACACATGGGAGCATCAAGGTACTGACCAGATAGGATGTGACCCATGTTAACTGTTTTCCCTACTATCTGTGCTGTTGGCTGGCATTTTTCCTCTTCTTGTTGGGGGGGTTGGTTTGTTTTAAGGCATTTAATCTCCTCCATGCAAGTGTTTTTTGGTAGTGATGGGCTGAAGCCAAGATTTCAAGTTTCCAGTCACCATTTTGTTCCTGTTTGTTTTTAAGAATGGGGGCTCAGAGGCCACCTGATGAGGCTGGCTGGGAGCCAGTGTCTGCTCCATCTCGGGCATGGTGGGTTTCATTCCTTCACCGTATCATTGGATCTCTTAAAAAATGCTTATTGACTGACAAGTGAATTGAGGGAGGAAAAAAACCCCCATGACGTGCCCCCAGCGCTATTCCTAGTGAATACAGAGAAGACTACAGAAAAAGAGGAGAGCGAGTTGGCACTTGAGAATGTAATCCAGAAGACATCCAGACGGATAGCTGTTACTCCAGGAGGCACAATGGCATCGGCCACCGCTTGGGCTTCTCGGGGGAACTCGGGGCTAAAGCAGGGAAGGCTCTTCCTTAATGCACTGATTCCGGGAGGGGGAGCAGGGAAAGGCTTCCAAGCAGGAGTCATGTTGCTTTACCAAGCAAGATCAAACCAAATAAGAAACACTTCCGAGTGGAAAATGTGTATGTAAATATTCCCCTCACACACACCAGAAGCTCTTATTGGGCATGAGAACCATTTCAGCAGGAGTGACCTGGCAAAACATGCCCCAAAATAGTGAATTAGTGTGGTGGTCAAGACATTCAGGTAGATGGTGGGAGAACTGTCTGTAATACCCTGCATTCTCCACATTGCATTCATTTTTCTAATCTCTTCCCCTCTTCCCGGCTCTTTCCTGCCAAAACCCATGACAAAAATTTAATCAAATCTGATATACTCCTATGAAATATTCGTTTCAAATAACTGGCAAGTTACAAGCAAGTTTGTTAAAATATTCCCACCCAGGGATTAAAGAGCACAAACGAAATGTTCTTGTCTAAGAAAATACAACTTAGCACATATTTCTTCCACACTGAACATCAAGCATTGGCAACTTTTGGCATTGGCACAGACTTTTTAGTTATCTGGATGGTCTCGCTTTTGGGTTTGTTATTTGAACTTTTAGCATGACTTAACAAACAAAATGTTCAAGTTCTCAGAAACACAAAAATTTGTTCCTCGGATTCTTGTATACAGCTGTCCCGCTTATAAGATATTCATATTCTCTGGGACAAAGCTGAAAAGATGAAATAACAATTTTAAAAGTCTCAGCAACTGACAGCTATGATAAACTATGGATAGTCAGGGCAAGTTCTGCATTAAGAAACTGAAATACCTTACACCCATTTGGCTCCTTTCCTTGCCTTTCTTTATAAATGTTGTGCTCTATGATATTTAGCAGGCACTGTAACTACCTTGAAATCCACACTGCAGTTTGGCAGTATGAACCAAAGAGAGAGTAAGGTGCCCCTGGCAAAGATGTTTTCCGTTCAAGTACGGTAGAATAAGGGGGAATAAGAGAAGGAAGAGTCCTGTTCTTCCAAAGTTTAACTTAGGTTTAAAAAATGGTAACTAGCTGAAATGTCCCCATTTTAACTTTTTCTTCCCTCACCACACTTGGGTATTGAATGTCTGATTTCCACTGAACAATTTGATTTACTGTTAAAAACCAACACACACAAAGTGTAAGAGTTTCTAGATTCGGCCAACAATTTTGGTGGAAACTTGAGGGTTTTTTTTTCTTCTTCTATTCAGAGCTGCTTCCGTAGTGCCTGGAGAGATGCGCTAGTTTGCAGGACTGGGGATCTTTCTTAGTCTTTCTTTAGCGCATTCTTCAATTGGGCTATATCTCCTGTGGCATGCTGCAGTATCTTGCCACCAAGGAGACCAGCGATTTACATCAGCACGCAGCTCATGGATATAAAACAACCAATGTCCAAATACACCAGTTTCCATCATTTAAAAGAAGTCTTTTTTTTTTTTTAAAGTTGCTTCAAACTTCTCAAGTAAACCAAAAAATTCAAGTCTGTTGGAAGCTTTATGAAAATTGACCCCAGCAGGCAGGTCTAGCTGGCTTAGGTCTCTAACTAAACCAGACTGATGTGTGGAGGGACAGAAATGGAGGACACGGCTCCAACAGACAGGGATGGGTTTCTGGGTTGTGCCTAACATGCGGATGGCAGAGGAAAGATCTGGTTTAGAAGCGACAAGGATTCTCTAGGAGGGCATTATATGACCAAGGAAAAGTTTCGCCCCCAGGTGATGGTCAGGCTGCAGGCAGTGACTGGCAGGGCAGCTTGCATGGAGAGAGATGGCAGCGCATGATGACTTCATGAAATAGCTGTACACGGAGGGGGTTGTAATTGGAAACAGGTCATTGGCAGGCTATGCAGGTGTAAAATGCAGTTGCAATCCATGGGTTGCAACCATCGAGCAAAAGTCTGACTGCATTGGACAGGATTAAAATTAAATAAGGTGGACAAGTCTGTTGTTCTTGGGGCTTGGGAAAGAAAATAAAAAATACCCCATTACTCGAGCCAGGCCTCATGGCCAAAAGTAATTAGAATTATTGGCCAACTAACAACTGAAGCTTTCATTCCCTCCCCAAACAGCAAACAAAAGCTGCAGTGTGGCAGAGACTTGGAGTTTCCCCAGAGAGCTTTGCCCTGGCTGAATGCAATGAGCCCGAGCAGACACTGCTGACGACTTGGTGCATTGGAGTGGCAGTAGGTGCCAAGCCCATCCTCGGCCATTTCTACCCCTGGCGAGGCAAAGCCTGCTACTTTTAGCTGAGCAAGAGCAGCAGATAGAAACGGGAAAAAAATACGGCTAAACCTGGTACCGGAGGAATGAGTAAAGTACGAAGAGAAAAGTAGAAGGCAAGTTTACGAGGCCAAGAGCTTGAAGGTTACTATTAGCATCCTTTGCAATGGCACGCTCCAGCCAGAACAAGTATTACCATGCCTCAGAAAGCTGGTCGCGTTTCTGAGCGTGCTGCATTGTAAAGCGTCTTCATTTCTCCCCTCCTCAGCCCACCCCTTGCCATCCTGACACTTTCTGCAAGGAGAATGGGCTGTGGCTAATACATGTGATTTCAAGCCCCTATTTAGGGCAAGAAACATAAAATAGAGCTTCGTGGGTGAAACTGAAAGAAGTTTAGATGTGCTTAATGGCCTCCACAGTCTTATTCTGAGCTGCATTAAAAACCCACAGCTGGGAAGTATAGGCAAGCTCCAACCAGCGCCAGTGGCTCTGAGGCCAGAGACCAATATCATCAAAGCAGTTAGCCCCGTAAAGAGGAAAAAAAAAAAAAAAGAAAAAAAGACTCTTCCAGTGCAATAGAAGCGAGGTTACTCAGCACAGGTCGTGGCATCACTTCCACATGTGTCAGATCTCACTTAAATACTTTAAGTCTGACAAGAAATAAAGTATTGTGACCAAGGCCTCACTGGAATAGCATGCAGGGAATATAGGCAGCTGGGATAGTAAATGGCCTTTCAAGAGGCTAAAGGACTAGGGATAGTTTCTATTTATATACAGTCAGTAGCTGACTGAGGTATATCTTCCTTTAAAAAAAGAGTCATAAAGCAATGAAAAGGCGTAAATGCCAGTGTTAAAAGAAGTGAGTCTAACCCTGGTCCTGCACTATAGGACCCCTGGTAGGATGTATTCACGGTGACCAGAACATACAAACATTTGTGTGAGGGGAAAAAAATGCCTTCAGTTTTTTCTCTGTTGGTCACCAAGAGCAGAATATTACTTTATTTTGTAAACATCTAACAAGCAAAAAGCCAAACTGAGCATCTGAGCAGCATGGCCTGACTTTCTAAACAGGCTACACAGACTAAACTTCAGCCAGTAAAATCTCAGATTGCCGGTGTACTTTTTGGGTTGAATAATACTCTGCTTCACGGATAGTTACAGTGAAATTAAAGAGGGGTAATGGAGCAAGAGCAGCCTACTCAACATGTGTATCAGCCCAGACTGCTGCCATAGTGAAGGGAGCATGCTTCTGTCTCTTTTGAAGATTGGCAAGGGTATAAAAATAAAGTATTTGGTATCTGGAAGACATTTTCCGCCAGCCGTTTTCCTTTAGAGCTAGCAAAAAATTGTGGTCTAAATTAGTGTTCTGCAAGCTCTTTAAAAAGGAAAAAGGTTAGTTAGATGTAACATATGCAAGTTTAACTCTTACAACTACGAAAAGCTCAGACCCTGAAAGCAGAAATTTCTACATACAGCAAGAGAGATTATATTTAAGCTTCACCACCTTGCCCACGTTCTCATATACCCAGTATGATGGCCTATATTTTGTATTTATTCAGCAAGAGCTAGAAACGCAGCCTCCAAAAGGACGAGGAAAACAGAGTCCCTCCATCAAATTAACCTCAGTGACTAGGAGTGGCTGGGCAATCCTGAGACCTTTTGGGTTGGAGGATGCACAAGGGATGAGGCAGGGCATGCAGCAAGAGAGAAGACAGACCAGTTGCACGCTGCCATGGGAAATGAATGCTGTTACTAATATCCAGTCACCACAGCGGAGCCCTGCAAGGGACAGTGTTTGTTTCAGTTTACCTGATGTTTTCATTGAAGTCAAAATGTTTGAAAAATACTGTTTGTTTTGACAAAAACCTGGGGAGCTTGGGCTCTGTTTTGAATTTGTTGGAAGGAAAAAAAATAAATCACTGTTTCTACAAAAATTCACTAGGGACTTAGTAAGAAAAATGCAAACATATGCTGGGGGGTGGAGAAGCTTCCTCCTGATGGATATAGAGAAAAGAAATATATAAAATAAAAGCAATTGCCTGGAGAGGTATGCTTTTGTCACTGGCTGGTTTTAGCCATTGAACTAGTTGGCATCAGGACCTGGAAATCAGCAACGCAGCCTGACCATCAGCTCACTTGATCCGTGTCATTCCAGATGACGTTTGGGGACAATCGCAGGTACTGCAGCAAGGCTCTCAGCTCTTCCCTAGCAGTCAAAGGGACGTGCAGATGACTGCTTAATGCATGAAGTGCAATGGCATTAAAATGTCTGCACAGTCCCTTGGATAAAACATGCTACAGACTGGAAAATATTACTTAACCTTAATTCAAAGTGGTAATACTTTTGTTACTATTTACTTTTCTGCAGAGCGTTAGTGATGGTTAGTCAAACTGTGGAATTGCTGTGAAAAGACGCAGTAGCTGTCAGCTCAGCCTGCTCAGGAGAGTCGGGGAAGGATGATCTTTCTGTTCTGTATACCCTTCAGGTATTTCTGCAGGAAAAAGAAAATCAATTGGAGGCACAGGAGCTGTAGAACTAGGAAAGAAAACCGAGGAGCCTAAGGCAGGAGCAGTGACTGGCATTGATCTCCTCTGTATCCACACACTTTACTACATTTAAGGGACAGCAAGCATGAGCAGAGCAAAGGAAACGCAATTTTGTTTTCTGGTCTTTTTCCTGTATGGATAATATCACATGCTTCAAAGGCTCAGATATGCATCATCTTACCTGCAAGCTACACAGAGGGCAGAGAGCAAAGCAAGCGCAAAGAAGACAATCCCTGTTATAATTGCCAGCATCATCATGTTTTCCTTTCTCTCCTGCCTCACAGCATCTACAGTGGTAGGTTCGGTGATGTTCTTGTATTCAAAGAGCATTGCAAAGCCTCGGCCCCGGTCTGTGGTGGTGATCAGTTCCATGATAACCTCAACCATTTCCAGAGATGAACCAAAGACCAAGGTCTTGTTTAAAGGTGAATTTGGTCCACAGAAGCGAGAGGAAAATGTGATGAGATCAGAAACATAAAGTACATCATGGGGACAGACATCCACTGCTGGCTGTGGGCTAGAGGAGATTTCCACGGGCAATACTGTTGTGGGAAGAGTCCAGCTCTCTACTGTAACTTCATCTCTCTCACTAGCAGCTAGGTGGGCAAGCAAGATTTTTTCTTTCAAATCTTCTTCTGTTTCCAGGCCACTGGTATTTTGCCTCTCCGTTGTGGCACTACCAGCCACAGGGAATGGCAGCTCTTCTGTTTGAGCCTTGGTAATCACTTTGGGTTCCTTCATCTGCTTCAACTGGTTTTCTTCAGATGCTTGTTTGGCTTCCTCTTTTTTTGAGGCGGTTCCTGGAAGTTCATCCAGGTGACTAGCAAGGTCCTTTGACTGATCTCTTGTGCTGCTCAGATTCTGAGCCACCTTTGACATCCAGGTCTGGAGAGGGGGGTTTGTAGTACGGAGAGCCAAGTCAAGGTTTTGCTCAAGAGAAGGCATGTCCTTATTTCCTGTTTTAGTAGGGGCTGAAAAGCCATCCCAGGGGGCTGGAGTTTCACTAGAGCTCTCAAAAATGTCAAAGTCAAAAATTTCCAAGATAAGATGGGTTCTCATGGGGATGAAAAATTGCCAAACGCAGTGTGTCCCTGCGTAGTAGTTGTTTGGAAAACCTGGTGATAAAATCAGGCCTCTTTCCATCGATTCCACCACTGCACCACAGGAGTAATACACCTGGGAAATAAAACAAATACGCTTACATCTTGCTAGAGATTGTATTCAGGATGCAGTCTGCTAGACCTACTGAAGGTCCACCTATTTTCTTTCCCTTCAGGGACTGGTATAAGATCGCCTCAAGAAAGGGGAATTTGTTAAGCTTGTACAAGTCTATCTTCTACTTTCCCATTCGGAGCATTAATCTAATATGCCTAACACAGAAAGCTACTCCTGGGGACTATGGAAGTGTATACTGACCAACCAGCCTCCACAGAAATATAACTCAGATGAGTAATTCACATAATTCTCACTTTCTACTACTGATCACAGTAGCATCCATTTCAGCTGTTGGCTAACATACAACTTGTTGACCACACAAATGCATTGTCCTAAACAGCTGGTTGTGTGATAAAAATCTCAGGAAGCTAAAGAAAACTGTCACCACAGCATCTTGAACTCTGTGTTATTTTCATTACAAAAACATTTTTTTAATGTAAAAAAAAAACCAACCAACTTGCATTGATGATTACCCGTGATTCATCCATCCAACTCATCTTCTGTTTCAAAGACATTCAGCCTTATCTACTTTAATAAGCAGTAAAATCTAGGTGGTTTTGATTGGGTAAATTGTCTCTGCTTCAAATGCAAAGCCTCTCAAAATAGTGATAGCAGATACCAGCTCTCACTAGTAAACTAGCAATCAACATGCAATTTACATAACACAGCGGCAGTCCCATGTGAAATTTGCTATTTCTTCTTTCTCCATAAATAGCCTTCAGTCTCCAAAGAGGAAGGAAGTCCATAAATGGTGGCACTAACTACCGTGCTGCAGCTTCTCTAAAGGTACATGAGGCTGCTTTCATGCATCATATTTACAACTAACTTCTCCCAAAGACACTCTCAGAGCCTTTTTTTCAAGATTCTTTCATAAATTTGTAGAGCACACAGCCCTGTCTGCACCTTGGGCAATTGTTTTTGAAAAGGGGAAAAAATAAGTCAGAAGTACTTAGGTCACAAGCCCTGTCTAGAAGCATGGGTTTACAAGCAATAATTGGAAAAGAAAGGGAATGCTTTGGGTTTGGTGGGGTTTTTTTATTGGAAATGATTTGTCGTCTTGGTCTGTTATCTATTTAAACACAAAGGAAGCTTGGCAGTAGAACAAACAAATCTTATGAAGTCCATATAAAGCCACAAAGATCAAAATACTCCAGATTTTTTTTTTCCTCTTAGTCCCTCCCCTTGGCTTATATTGAAATGGAAAGAAAAAAAAAATGCAATGCCAAACATTGAAAGCCCGTAAATAACAAAAAGCCAGACCTGTTCTGCAAGCCATGACCTTTGCTTTCCAGCAGGTGCTGTTCATATTCTGAGTGATTTCAGGGTGGATGGCAGGATGGCAATAGAAAAGGACCAAAACAGCAACGTGGGTAGAAATTGTATTCTGTATTCAACTTGAAACCCAATCTTTGATTTTCAAAAGTGTCATTTAAATCAAAGCTTATGTTAATTATAGTGGAATAAACTACAGGCTTCTCATTTAAGGCACCTGGGCTGGACTATGGCTTGAAGTCTCAAGTGGAAAAGAAACCTCATTCATGTGCCAAATACATATTATCCTCTGTCTAATGCCTTAGGAGTCCCACAGCATGTAATACCAAAATAAATTAATAGAAATTTACTGATCTTTTCTCTAGGAGGTAAAATTTGGGGGTTTAGTCTGAATTAGCTAATTCATGGTAAAAATGCAGGTGAAAATAGCAAAACTTTTATGGCAATTTAAGAGGCTACAGATCCTAACATTTAGATCCATTTGCTAATTCACATCAGAACTACAGATACATTTGTTGTCACCTGGAATTTACTGAAAGCCAGCTGGTTTCCAGTGAATATGCTCCCCTCTCCTCAGGGAGAGGATTGCTCCTACACTTGGAAGAAGGAAAGAGGGATTTTCTGTGACTTCTCTCATATTCCTTCCCTCCATCATGGAATATCAGTGCAGACTTGCCTTTGTCCCATGCTAGTCTTTTGAGCTCACTTTTAAGGAAGATATTTGCATAGCAAGAAACAGTAAATAATGCCTAACTTTTCAACTAAAATATGTACTCAGTTTTGGAGCCAGAATGTGCACCAGAACTGCTGCTATTGCAGGGTGGTACTCCTGGATGTGGGAGGATTACAGATTGGCCCGAACCTCCTTAAATTAGCAATGATTGAGGGTTGAGATTTTATTTTGAGGAATATGTGAACTGATCTAGTTGCCTTTTTTCAGACACTGAGAAGGCGCTTGGAGGCGTTCACAGCCCCACCTCTACTACCAGAAGACTTTGTTAACACCCAAAAGCAGCAGCCATCAGTTCGGTGGATTTTGTGGGATTAATCACCAAAGTGCTGAATGGGTAAGTGCACCCCCCCATAAATCCCTCGCCCCCGCTCTCAGGATAGGCTCCCTTTCCTGCCTTCATTTTCACTTGAATCTGTCATCATTTGGAAAGAAATACCTTGCAGACTGCATACATCCAAGGAGTCTCAGATTCAAATGCCTCTTGTTCCCCTACAAGCCATGTAGCCGCCAGTTGGCTGCAATACCTAGCTGAATCCCAACAGGTACCCTGCATCCCCGAACCCCAGGGGGGGGGATTTGTGCAACATGTGCATTCCAGAAATCGGGCTGAAAGGTCACAGCAGCGAGGGGATTGTTCATTTATTACGGCTTGGGAGACCAAAAAGATTCAGGGCTTGCTCTGAGACCAGGAAAAAAAACCCACAAGGGACAGGAAATGCAAGACAGATCCGAGGGGGCAGGGGGAGGATTTCTGATTAATTTATAATCCACAACTGAATGACTGACAAAACTGTTTAGTTCATTCGAATCATCCTTTATGAAAGCTGAGTTTCATCAATTAGACACAGATGTTCCCTTCTGCAGCAAGTTATAGACTTGTGGGCTTTTGACAGAGGCATGCAAAAAATCTGGCACATTTTTAATCTTTGCAAATGATAGGTGGTTGTTTTTTTAAAAACAACACTTGATATATGCCCACACCAATTAGGTCAATTATGAGCAGGGAGAACCAGATTACCAGTCCTGTTCATCTGCTTTTCAGTACTTCCCACTCTGACTAGGAGTCCCAAATGTTTAAAACAGTTGTGCTGAACTGAACCTCCAGCCTGCTGTGGTCAGACATACCCTACCTGCCTTCTGAATTAGGGTAACTGGGGAACAGCATTTAGTAGGTTGCAGAGAAGTTACTCAAATCTCAGCTATTGCTTCTTGGCCAAAACCACAATGGTTGGATATTTCAGAACATGCCAAGACATTGCATTTCCCCTTTTCACACTACACAGCCCACTCAGAAGCTTAAATCTACGCCCATTACTAAAAAATGCCCCATTGTCATCCACTTACCTCCTCCTGTGCTGACATTTGGACTCTCTAGAAATGAGTAGTTAATATTGGCATCAGCTTTGAGCTACTTAATTAAGATACACGTATGTAAGGCGTTACAAGGCCTCTGCACCAGGAAACACAGGGGTAAGGAGTACAAGGGGGACCTTGTGCTAGTCCCTCCTAGGTGATTCTGGCAGCGGTGCCCCGATGGTGGGACGAATGCTCCGCTGCCCTCCGAAGCGTAGGTTTGCAACAAAGCCACGCGCGATGCGGTTGTAGAGAGCCCGGGAGTTTTTCTTAAGCGCAAAGCTATGGTGGGTTGGAAGAGATGTGGCCACAAGTGACTGCAAGCCATTGTTCAGAAATCTCACCACAGACACCAGCATCTGCTTCCTGAGGAGCACCACCGCCCAAAGAAGGAGCAAGCCCTTGATACGTAGGGGTGCACCACAAAGCCAGCATGTGATTTCTTCAAACTGGACACTACACCAAAGAGCTCTTGAGAAGCACGTGGCACTGATAAAGAGCAGAATTCCCATGCAGGAAAGGGGGAGAATAATTGTTTTGGCCAGATGGGAGTTTATTGTAAGGCCCAGCCAAGTATATGCACAGGAAAGAGTAGTTCCCATCATCTGAGTAATATAACCCTCGACTCTGCTCTCCACTCGCACAACACCTACTAACGTAGCCCTGGAGCTTCTGCATTGTTCCAGTAGGAACATTGTCAGGGAATCAACACATTCTAAGGGAATCCCACTCACTACTAGAACAATTTAATTAGCACCCTTTCTTTAATCACAGTTACTGCCAAAAAAGGCACCAGACTAGAGCTAGATCAGAGGCATGCACAGAAGCAAGCTCCTCATTTTGGCAGGACAGGACAAGTTGTTGTGGCACCTTACAACAGAGCCAGGAGACCCTCCTGGCTGCTTCCACCAGAGCGAAGCCACACTCAAAACCCGCAGGAGGGTCTTGCAAGAAGCCATGAGTGGCAAGTTGTGGCAGCCTCTCGCTGGCCCACGAGCGCTCTTCAGTGATGGGTACCAGCCTCTGCCTGAATCACTAGAAGCAGGCAGGACTCAGTTTCTCAAGCTTCTGTGTCCTGCCTCCAAGAGAGAAATGCTTCTGGCATGAGGTGATGCTGGGAGCCCAGAGGGAATGTGGGGAGGATGCTGTGACATGTAGCTGGTAAGAGAAGGTGACATGACCATGCGGTTTAGCTTGTGAAGACATAAGCCCTGCTGAAGAGAAGTGGAAACAAAGTGATGCAAGATCCTGGCTAGGAAAACCCTCAGCCCATTTGTGCTCATTGTTTTTGCTGAAGCTCAAAAAGGTGAAGTAGCGATAAATTTTCTTCATTCATGTTAATGCTGGTTACAAGGAGCCGCTGTTTGCAGAATCCTGGAGGACGCTGTCTTGCCTGCATCCCAAAGACTGTTTATTTTTAAAGTGTATTTATTTCAAAGAAAAGGAAGGAGGACATCCTGTCTTGATGTTTGTCATTCCTCTGTGAGCACAATCTCAGATTCTCTGGCTTGGGACCTGTCCAATGTAGTTCTTTCTCTTTTATAATATACTCACCCAAGAAATAGCAAGTTCTCTTCAGTGCGTACCCAGAGTCAGAGTGAAAGCCTCAGCAGAGGAAACTGGAGACACATAGCTGAGCCACTAAATTTCCAAGACATCCTCAGGGGCCAAGCCACACACTTAATAGAGATACCCAGTTGCAGGCTTGCAAGGAAATGATGTGCAAAGACCATAACCTAGTTTGCCCTCGTTAATGCCTTATGCACATCTCGGCTTCTGTGCATTTCTCACACGTATTTCCAGTTTCAGGCAGACTTAAAAATGTCGCTTCCACTTCTTTTTAGAGATGACAGAGAAGGAATAATCCACTATATTTCAAACTGACTGAACATTTAAGACGTGCTGCATTTATTATTCTTTTCAGGAACAGACGTGTATTATCTCCTTATCCAAGTTAAAGGGTGTTTTGGTCTTTGCTTGAAGACTGTAGTAGAAAGATTTAATACTAGAGTAAGGAATGAATAGGATAGTGAGGATAGAAGCTATTTACACAGACCTTAGGGCCTTCAAAAAAATCACTCTGAAGTCAAAATACCTGGTTATGATCCTGTGATTTTGACTGAAAGATTCTTTTACGTTTTGTCCCTTCCTGTAAAATAGCCCCATGACATAAATGATCCTTTACTCTTTTTTTTTTTTTTTTAAGAGTAGGAACCCCTCCCCAGGTAGATTTTTTTTTTTTTTTTGCTTCATTTAAAGAACAAAATCCACTGCAGCTACCTGGTGCCAGAACAGGACTGCAGGCAGTATATGGCAGTTCTATAGTAGCCTTATCTTGTCAGACTACAGCTGATTCTGATTCAACAGCAGCTACAGGGGTATGCAATTAGTTTCTGGACAGAGATGGATGCAGTCTTAGCATCCAAGATTGTTCAGTCTGGATGACTAAATTTAGCCATCTGAGCTCACCATAGTACCAGTGGGGTGAAAATCCAGCAAGCTTTATTTAGGATCCCTCACCCCTCCAAAATTAAAAACATCTTATGTGCGCACATGCACGCACATGTGTATCTCTTTCAAAGATTTGGCAACGCTTTGAGACTACCTCACCAGCTCCTTCACGTTTTACTCTGCCCCAGGGACCTTTTTAAAACTCTGGCTCCACCAACATCTTTGCAATTGCTCAAAACATGCAGGGTGACGTATGGTACCTGGGTTACTTCTCCCCTCCAAACACAGGAGATTCACTCCGAGTTAAAGATCGCTCGGACTCACGAGGACGTTTGAACAGAGCCAACCACCTGGGATGAAATATGAAGTGGCCCAAACTTTCAGCCAGAGCAGAAAGAAAATGCTAAACTTAGGGTTTAAAAAGAAAAGGAGAAGGAAAAAAGGGAATGTGGTCATTCCATAATCCCAGCTTAAGGGGGAAAAACAAAATATAGACAAGTCTTTACTTGCTGACGTGGCTGGAACTAGCTGCAAAGCTACCAGAAATATAATTCTTGTGGTTCCCAGCAAAAGCCCCAAGTTCTCCTCTCACAGTATTTCCAAGTTAGGGAAGACTGAGCTTTTTGGATGCTCATCAAATACAGGATCTGAGGAAAGACTATCCCAAGAGTAAGATATAAAACTCCAGTCTGTTAGTTTAAGAAGTGACCACATTTACTTCACTAGCTGACTGATCTAGAGATCAAAGCTGGTAGGACTTTTTCCAAGTGGAGGACAAAGTTAATCAGAGACTTTATAAAATTAGCGCTCTACTTACTTTTGCATTTTCAGCTCATCTTTGCATGCAAGGTTTATTTTCTTTCATTAGCATTAACTAGATATAGCAGCAGCACATCTAACCTATTTTTCCACCTGGCAGTACAAGAATTCCTGGAAGTGCCTTGGAATCACCATTTCCCCCTCCACCAAATTGCCTTTGCTGTTTAAAGCATGAGGCAACAGCAAAAGGAGACTCTTTCATCCCATACTAGGGCAACTCTTCAAGTATCTCTGGATGCTTGAAAGTAGCAGACCCAGCAGAAGTAGATCAGGACATGGGACTGACCGAGTATAACAAAAATTGCCGACACTTTGCTTAGTTATTAGGAGAGAGTTTTCTCTGTCTCCTTTTTCCAGTCCTTAATCGTGATTTTTTTCCGATCGATCTCAAAAAGAGTTCTCATCAATTAGGAGAGTATGCTGCTTACTACGGGGTCTCCCTCGCCCTCCCAATAACCCGATCTCAACACAACCCCTATACCTGCACACGCACGTCATATTCTCTCCTTGCTCCCGGAGAAAATTCATATAAACAAGCACTGAACAGGGTTCAGATGTGGGACTCTGAAACTGGGCCGAGCATACATTTGCTTTTAATACATTTATGGTATCAGAGCGGTTGCGCTCAGGTTTTTCAACAAGGGTCTAATATTTCTTGAAGTGAGTGCAACCTGCTGGATTTAAGCAAAACCAAAACTGCATTTTTTTCACAGACGCTCTGTTATTTCAGTGGTGGGTAGCAGCAGTTCCACCACATAAAAGTGATTATGGATGTGACATTTCCACTCTGCAAATCCCATTTTCAGGAAAGAACCCGACTTGTCTTATATTCCTTCTTGGCACACATCAGACAGCTTCACAGGGCCCTGTTTTCACACCTATCACCAACTTTTCTATTGTTTTTAATGGTTTACAGGACATTTGAAGAGAACAAATACGCAGGTAGGAAGGGAAGGGGACTATGAAAGCCTGTTGCTGCAGGAGACAAGGAAAATAAAAATATTGTTAGAAGAGTAAAGGAGGGAAGCAGGAATGCAGCGCAGCAGTTAGAGCAAAGAATGCAAAGTCAGAATGAGACTTCAGGACTTGGAGGCCCAAATATGCCTCAGACTGTAGGCATGCTATTTTCTCTTATTTTTCCCATATGTGACTTTGCTGCAGCTGAGCCCTGAGCTCAAGCGTCACAACAAGATTGCTTGGAAGGTGCTGCTTTATTTCAGCAGAGAACAGACAACCTTCTCCTCGCTTCTTAGGAAAAAAAAATTAATCAGGGAGGATGGTAATGTTTGCATTACCCTTGGACGAAGGCAAGTAGGTTCTGTCAGGATGGCAAGAGGCTGGCAGAGCCCAGGATATCCTCACCAGCTCCGAGCGCCTGCCTGTAGATGCAGCATTTCCTACGGCAGCCTGCCAAACCGTTAGGCGGGCCATTGCCACAACAAATCTCTGTGAATCAAAGCAGCTGCAGAAGAAGAGGCAGGAGAAGGTCAGTGATCTCATTAGAGCCAGGAGGCCTGGGCCCCCCAGCCACAGCAAGGTCCCAGCTTCACAGCTGCAGTGTATTTTGATACCTGGCCTCAAGCAGATTGCATAATTGCACCATGAGGTCACCATCCCTCCTCCTTGATCCTCTCTGAGAACAGGAGGTGGAGAAAAGGAAAATCACATAAAAACAAACAGGGGCACTCTGACAACCACCAGGCACAGTGACACACTCCAGTTTCTGTGGAGAACAACAGACCTTCTCATTTGACTCCAGAGATGCAACGCCTTTTTCTCCTTACAAAAAAATGCTTGTTCTCAGAGACACAAACAGGGGCTGTTTTCTGAACAATCACCCGTGGAACAGCACAGCTTTCCATAGCATGATCACCAGTATATGCAGCCTGGGCAGACTTTGTAACTTGACATTTTGTACTTGCCGTCGGAGCAACCAGAGGAAAGGCAGTCTCGTGCTCTGCTGTTTTGGGGAGGTTCAGGTGAGACGCAAAAGCAGTTTATCCTTACTAAGCCAGAAATGCCAACCTACTCTGTAGTTAAGAGCAATGGGCAGAATTTTCTGCAGTAGCTGCAGATATTTTGAGTACCTGATGCAAGATTCCTATGTGAGGCCATGAATGAAGATCACCCAGCTCTGGGTGCGGGACTTTGCAGGCTAATTTGGCTTGTCTCTCTGCAAACAAAACCCAGAGTTGTTTCCTGCAGAGGGAAATTCAAAGCAGGAGTTAAGAGATCGTCTTAACAGCCCTCTGAAAGAGTATTTCTCCCTCTCAGTGAAGGTGGGACTTGAGGAGGCTTCCTGGCTAACTCAGCTACCTAAATGTTCGTAGGTGAAATCTCAGGATATTGAAAAGACAATAAAACCATTGTTGCTCTTTTTCCCCATATCATATATAGGCAGAAGTTTTACTTCTCCCCTTTCAGTTCTTTAATTAAGATTGAGTTGTATTCACCTACAAGATGTCTTGCACGTTACAGCTATGTAAATCTGGCTAAGCAGAGTTCTCTCTCCTTATCCAGTTCTTTCTTTGATTTAGATTTCTAAGGCTAGAAATTCTTATGATGAATAGTTTTTCTCTGGGCTTGGCAGCAGCCTGGCAGTTTATGGGGTTTTGCTACCTGACAGTTTCCCAAGTTGAAGTTACCACCCACCACAGGAGTAACCCTGGCATTCACTGATTATTCAGTAATTGCTGTATGCCAAGGTGTAGACATGCTCATGAAGTGGATAAAATATTGGTAGGAGTGTAAAATACAGATAGAAATGCTCTGGAAGACACCTAGGCCAAGGCATAGGACATATCCAATTTTTTCTTTAATTTCATTGATGCACTTACATCCAAGTGCTTTTACTAGAAACTAAGTACGAGGTCTTATTCTGAACTCTTCTTCATCCTTCACTGCAGCCCCACATTGCAATATTAATTTCCTCCTTCTCATCTTGGTCTGAAAGGGACAAAAGCCAGATTGTTTTTCTATGAAATGATTTGAAAAATCTATTTAAAACATGCAAATCCAGTGCTTGGAAAGACCCACTTGACTAGGCAGTGTTCCCTTGGGGACTGTAACTATTACACTCATAAAGTAGAACTATTTTAAGCAGAAACCTGTCATTAGTATCTCATAAATTTATTGTGCTATGTTCATGCAACAAATGCAAGTGAGGCATGTCATTATGAGAGCAGTCTGAACATTGGTTTTCCCCTTTCATCCCAACATTAGCTTTTATGGCTAAGGAAGCATACAACGTATCTAAGACAACATCCACCAGGGAGTGCCAGAATTCATATCAACAACCAGCTTTTTCTTGTGGACTTTCCAGACTACTAATCCTTGCAGGGAAAAACAAAAAAAAAAGAGCTAACTCCTGTGACTGGACACTCAACAGACAAATAGAGATTCTCCAACAAAGATGCAAGATGCCATATCAAATAAGATCCTACATCTATACAAAGCTGCTATCTCTGTTCTAGTTTTTGGGGGTTTGGGGTCTTGGGGGTTTTTTTGTTGTTTGGGGTTTTTTTTTCAGCAAATACCCTCATTCGAACATACAAAAAAATGTAAAGCTTTAGAAAGGGAAACAAAGGCATCATTTAGAGTGTCTCCTCAGGCAAATAATCATTAATATGATGGGACCATCGTAAATAAAAGTAAGGCAGTGTAATGAAGAGTTCAAGATGCCACGGCCATTTGCTTCAGGGTTTTAATAGGTCAGCATAGGTCTTTTTTCTACTAGAGCAAGTTCTCATTAACAAAGTGTACACAACACACCATAGAAAAAATTAACAGTAAACGATAGGGTTGGTGGGAACTAACAGGAGTGATGAGGGAGTTTCCAGAAGATCAATCTGGTTTTCATTTTCTATAAATTGAACAGGCCAAAGCAGCTCAAATTAAAGAGTATAAAACATGGTCAGATTGTTTGAACTGCTTGGTAACCAGATGAAATATATAACAAAACAAAAGCTATAGCACTGCAGTAAAGTTTGCTTGTAGCGTTCAGTATAAAAGTCCATTTAGCAAGTTATGTATGTTCATAGGAATCTGTAAAACTAGTGTTCCCAAATTAACTTTATATATATATATATAAATATATAAAACATCCCAAATACATGGGGGAGATTTAAATAATGAAATCCATATGCAGCTTAGGTGCCCCAAACCACTTTGTTTTGTTTTGAAAGTACCAGAAACAGGAGAAAGGGGAACTGAAAGGCAATCCCATGCAAATTTTGCTGGCCACTTCCCAGGAAATAAATTTGGATCTTTAAAAGCAAGCAAAACACACATGTATACGTGTAAACTGGCCTTGCAAAAAAGCAAGCTGTTTGTGCTTGGATTTCCAGCTGCATGACCCTATTGTTTCATCCAGACACTTCAGATGTTTCACATGTTGGAAGTCTATTGTACAAACACATGGAGAGGGAAACATTCCACGTGTGAAAGCCAAAACCTGCAAATATCCTGTATCGCTACTAGCATGCCGCAGAGTTGTCACTGCAACTCTTTGGGAACCGGGTCGTTGTTTCACTAAATGTCACTAGCAGGTGAGAGGGCTTATGCAGAAGACATGGATAAGGATCCTTAAAAAGCAAACAAAGAAAAACCCTCTCTCTTTCATGCGATATTTTTAACTAGGCTTCTAAATGAGCCATTGCTACAGCTGAGGCTGGCCATTCAGAGGCCTGTTACGGTCTGAACGCATACCCTTAGTTTTGGATGGTATACAAACAGTAGCACTTTTCCCCACCTTGTTGTTCCAGGATTAGTCTCCTC
This sequence comes from Haliaeetus leucocephalus, assembly GCF_000737465.1. NCBI lineage: Eukaryota > Metazoa > Chordata > Aves > Accipitriformes > Accipitridae > Haliaeetus > Haliaeetus leucocephalus. The sequence goes on along the minus strand of NW_010973238.1, from coordinate 2,002,501 downwards.
TTGTGCACTCTGCAAAGGGAAATTTCCAAGACTCCACCTTTGCCAGGATTTCAGAGAGCAGGATGCTTGTAAATTTTACTTTACTGCCTACACATAAGGAGAGACCATGAGGGCACAGCAGGGAGGGTGTGGGAGAAAGCAGAAAAAAGTATCACAGATACTGCAGTCAGAGGAAGAACTAAGCACTGGGTTTGTTGTTACAGGGTCCCAACCAGTGAGCAGTTTATTTTTCCAAATAAATCTGCTTTGCAGACATCCTTTCTTCTTCCCCATTCAAGTTTCAACCAGGAAACCTGGAATAAGTTACTGTTGATTTTAGAGGCAAATCAAAGTGTTCAGCCTGCTAAGCTTGCATTTAAAGTTAGTCTTGATGAGAACTCCTTGGGGCCCTTGTATTCAAATAGCGAGGTCTCAGATTCACCTGAACTGCCCACCCATGCAGATCTATAACACAGGCAGGAAGATGAGGGGATGGGCAGCCTGGGCTTCAAGCCTCAGTTCTAACAGTACAGGCTCCACATTTTAAGTCAAATCCAGAAAAAAAAAAAAAAATCCCTTTAATAAAAACTTAAAGTCATACAAAACAGTGGAATATTTACTAACCAAGACGAGGAGAGGGCTGGATTTAGGTAGAACAAGTGGATTAGGTCTCCCGGTGCTATTCCCAAATTAAGTACAGTACAGAGCAGGCACACCCTCTTTGGAAAGGCTGAGCAACCAACTTTCTTGGATTTGGATCAGGCTGGACTGTCAGAGGCATTTCAGCCCAGATCTCCTGTATTCAGGAAGCTGTCCTTGTTGGCATCCTTGACACCTGACCCTCGCTACAGTCCTGCTACTCCTTAACAGAATAACGAAACACAAACACTACGGAAACACATCAGTAAGAGATCAGTGAACTTCCAAAAGTCCCTTCTTCAGAGCTGACAGTAGTTCTGAATGGAAGCTTGTACCAGCCCATTTTGTTTAGCTGGTTTGATGTTGCAACCTGGCTGCTAATATAAAGAAATGAGAAGAATAAAATACTGGATGAAAATGAGATAGCACAGCAGGTTATGGCTTGCATGTGGCAAATTTGCTTTTGTTTTGCCACTTTGAACACCACCCACCCCTGCTTCATATTGAAGCATAATGGTGCTGCCTATGCTCCCCCAGGACCAAGGATTTCACATAATTTAATAGTTTCTGTAATTAGGTATTTGTGAAACTCTGAAATCCTCTGATGAAAGGTGCTGTAAAAGTATTACCAAAAGTCTTCTACCATTAAAGGACTCCACCCAAACCCAAATACAGATGTTGTCCTCAATGTACATCATTACTAATCCAAGCCAGCAGTACTTATGGCCTCATTTAAATCCTCCTGAAGTCCCAGATGACTTCTGTGAGCTCTAGGAGGGCCCCAAGAATTCTAGAAAGGAAATATAGGCAAATTAGCCTTTTCTCCTCTCAAAACTGGAATGTCCTTTTCATTGGCAACGACATGAGTAAGGATATTCAAAATGAACCATAAAGCCATTTGGTGCTGAGACCTTGTAAGAGGAATTATAATGTTCCTACATTGAGTTGGAAAACTAAGGCTGCCAGTAAGGCTTTTCCCTTCTGCTGTATAATTGTTCCACATACTAATGCAAGACCCTATAGTGCCCTGTACCTACTCCACCCTCCTCCTGCTATGGATTTATACAAGTAAAAGAGGATTATTTTTCTCTTTAGTACTTCCCATACTCAAGGAAGTATCTAAACACCAAGTTGAATATTTATTCTTTATAGACCTGACATACCAGTGCATAGACTGACCTTGTAATAATAATAGTGTGTAATGGGAAGAGTTGCCATACCAGACCTAGTCTAGCTACACTACTGCTGGGTAGCCACTCTCTGGTACCAAACATGCCATGAGTTCTTTTTTTTTTTTTTTTTAAGAAAAAAGGGAGGCAGGAAAAGAGAGACTTGAACATTTTATCACCGTTCCTGGTCTGTCACGCAAAGAAGCAGATGGGGAGAATAGTAATTGTTTGTTGGTTACCCCAGGAAAGTTTGTTTGCTGGGTCTTTTTAAACCAGTGCAACAGGACTGTTTGCTTCAACCTACTTAGGTAGTAAAGAAACAAAAATGACTTCAGCGTTTTCATCCGAAGGATGGTTGGCATCTCTAGTGGTACTGCACTCTTTTAGCTCCTTCCACATGAAGATTACCTGCATCATTCCAGCAATCTTCTGCCACTGGCTTACTTCTCTTACCTTGGCTGCTGCTTCCATTGCTGGCCTTGGCAAACAAGAGAATTATGGTTCAGCTCTACAAAGAGAGAGTCCCATGTGCTATGCAGGACTTGAGGCCAGCCTCATCCATCTTCTCAGCTTTCAGCTTCTTCAGTGCTTCAGTAATTAGAATTATCAGGACTAAAACACTGTGGACATTATTGCTGCTTAGCGTGAAGCTAACAAGAGAGCGCCAGATTTACAACATTCTGGCCAGACAGAGAATTAAAAAAAAGTTACAAATCATTGCCCAGTTCCAGGGATACGTACTCCAGGATCTTATTTCGCCAGAGACTCCACGTGAACTTTAGCCTCTAGGAGAAATCCGCCTGCATTTTTCTAATTGAAATACCAGTCAGACCAGTGGCGGGATGCAAACTAACACGCATGAAAAATAAAGGTTCAATGACCCAAATCAATTATGTTTTAAGGGCACAGCTCTGGACTCAGTAGGAAATATTTTAAACAGGAAAAAGAGCTAAACAGGATCATTCATTGAACTGACCTGGAAATGAGACAGAAATTTGGTAAATAAGAAGTTCAGTGCAAGCCAGTTTTATGTACCAACTGTAGTGGATTAAAAAAAAAAAACAAACAAACGAAAAACAAGTCCAGATATTTCTTAGACTCAAATAATGTTTCAGACTTCTGGGTACTAAACTGAACAGTGCAATAAAACAAAGCAATTCTCATGCCTTCCTTGAGCACAGGCAGTGTAGCACAGTTTAATTCCAGACATAAAAAAAAGCAGTTTCTAGAAATCCTGAAACTGCATCTTTATTAAAATAGGACAACCTGCAGGTCTTCTATAAAACAAAAATAATAATTTAAAGAAAAAAACAACTCCTGAAGATCAGAACCAGTTACTGTGGCTGGATTTTTAAAGCACATACACACAAGCTAGGGAAAAAAACAGCTCTACTGCTTCAGAATACATGAATATAGCTGCTCCCCAAACTGGCTGAACATACAGAGTAAATATCTGCCAAGGTACACTGTAAACACAATAGGATGCAGCTACAGTAATTAATCAAGATATAAAGAAATAGGAAAGACCTATCATTTCTCTACTCCTAAAGAACGAGTACTTTCACAAACAGCGGAGAGGTGAATAGATATTAAGCTCATTGCGAACAAAACTTTCAGATTCTTTGAAGGTGCCTTATTTGTCTTGACTGGCTTCATTTCTTGAGACAGAAAGACAGCCTGGTGTGCATATACAGTGCTTTACAGTAACCTATAAAGCAAAAGCTACCTGGACCTAAACATCCCATTAAAGTGTTACTAAAATAACCCCCACACCTGGCAGCAGCTGGGATTGGAACCAGATGTGCAGTACATCTGGTAAAGAATGGGGCTGCTGCTAGCAGGCGCTGAGCCGTTTGAGTGATGTACTTTTCCAGTCCAGCAATTGTCTGGAAGGACTTGATAAAACTTATATATTTTGCCTCTACTTTTCTTAAGGCAGAGGCTGACCACAAACAGACCTATTGTGTGTCAACTTAAAACATTTGAGAATTTCCATATCCTCCCCCCCCCCAATCAGAAGTGCATATTTTGCTGCTCCAGTTGCATAATTTACTGATTCAGCTGCATGCTTGGTCGATCTGGCAGGAGACTAGTACGGTAGTTGAGATTCTGGATACATTGCCAATTGTGCAGCGTGCTTTGTTGATCAGGGCCGTAGAATTTAATAGCTGAAATTTCATACACTTTACTAATCAGGCCACATTCTTTGCTAATTGAGGTGCATATTTTAGTAGTTGATTTTTTTTTTAATCCTTCACTGATCTTGGGAAGGATCCTGCTCCCTCTGAAACCAGCGGGAATTTTGCCATAGCCCTCACTGGGAGCAGGACTAAGACTTTCACTAGAGGGTCTAGGATCGCTAAGATTTCTTCTCTTAAAAGGAACAAGAAAAGCTTGATTTTTTCTTTAAGCCAGCAAGTGAAGATCACCAGATGAAGGATGGCACTGGCATAGACACCTCCTCCATAGGGAGTTGATTAAACAGATAATATTTTATGGACATACAGAGACATAATTTTGACTATGTTATTCTTTCATCAGGCTTACATTCTTCCTTCGGGATAAACAAGCCACTTATCTGCACATCTTGTTCCATCTGATACAGACACGCAGGAGGAAACATCATACACCTTATCTTCCAATTTTCTTTCATTTGATCTAACTCCTATTTTTATACTGCTGTAGTGCTCAGTGAAGGATTCCAGAGAGAGCTCTACTTTGCCACAAAACATGTTTCAAACATGCACGCTACCTCACAGCATCCCAAACTTCCTCAACTCTGAGTGGCAGAGACCACCTTCCTGGATGAAAAGAACAGTTCATTTTCCTATACCTCATGCAAACTCTGCCCTTGCCAAGGAAGTTTCTGTTATGTTTTTACATTGTTAACTCTAAGCCAGAAGACAATTCATTTCCCATAAATCTTTGAATACCTTCTTCCAACTGCTAAATTGAACTACATTTGAACCACCAACTTATAGAGTGGGATGTGTATCTTTTTACTAGCATAGCAACACTATCAGAATGTAGCCAAAAAAGATAAAAATAATGAAGCCTACGCAGCATAGTGCAGTCCTTGATGAGTGAAGAGCAAGTGCAACTTACTCAAAAAAATAACAAAACCAGGCAGCAAGAGATGTACACACATGTCTGTTTGCACAGATTTCACTATCACATTCAGGAAGATAAGCAATAGAAAATGCCTAAGTTTCATTCTGCAAAAGAAATTGTCCGGTATGTTAAGAGACTGTAGACAACATGTGATCAAAAGAATAATTGACACAGCAAGAAGTCAAGTCTGGGAAAGTATGCGGGAGGTTGTTGCTTCTTCACTAAGGGGGCAGTTTCTTTTCTATAGTGCTGTTGGTCAATACTTTAGTTCAGATACTGCCTGATGGGAAATCAAACAGTCCTGATTTCAGAGTTAAGAGAACAACAGAAGTTGGCTAGGAAACACAGAAGAAAATCAAGCAAAAATCATACAGCTTGCTGGTGCATTCAGTGTCCCACCATTGCCACTCACACCACACAGCTAATACGTGGTCCTTCTCATGACTGTACAGGCAAAGTTAGAACAAAACTAGCACAGGAAGGATGCAATAGCTCAGGGCAGCAAGCAAGTTATGTAGTTTAATAAGAGAAGTATGCAGCTGGATGAGGATAAGCTTGCAGGTTCTGCAAAGCAATTCTGAGTTGAAAGAGAAACAAAAGACAAAACCCCACAACCGTACAATTCAATAGATTTAAGTGTGCACCTTTGTAAAGTTAATACTTAGTACTTCAGTGCCAGAAATGTGGCTTAATTAAGAAGTTCTCACTGTAGCTATCTTCACTAGGATACCAGAGTGAGATAAAGCATCTTCGTTTCAACCACAAAGTCGGAGCTGTGTTCTTATGTGCTGTGGCAGGGAGTTGGTGTATCAGGCAGAATTACCATGCTGTTTTCCACCAGGGAAAGCAACCCCCCGCCTTTTTTTCTTTACATACACGTACGTAACAAAAGACATAAATGTATGGAATATTATTTTCTTATAGCGTAGTGGCTCGTGTTTTATAGAGCTGAGAATCTCTACCAGAAGCATCAAATCTTGCTCCTGTCAGGGTCCACAGGCAAAGTCCCGCTCACTTCAGCGGGACGAGGACTGCTTACCCTTCCCAAAGCACAGAACAACTGTTTGCTCTGCAGCTGCTCCTAGTTGCGGGGTACTCTGTGCTTCCTCGTCTGCCTTTCCAGCACCGCTCTGGTTCCCCCAGTGCTCACCCAGTGGCTCCCAGCCTACGCCAAGATCCCTGCCCCGAGAGCCGTAGCTGTCATTTGCACTGTTTACCTGCTCTCCCGACTACAGAGGAGGTGCAATGGGGACAGCAATACAGCACAAGGTGGTTTGTTTCGGCTCCGTATGCCAGGCCACCCCTTGTTAGGGACGCTTTTGGGCGAGTGCTCTGATTTCCGCTGGAAATGCTCTTCAGTGGGTTTCCACCGGGGCTTGCACCGGGTTTCGGGTCTGGCAGTATGGAAGCGGAGAGGGGGATCGGGGGCCGGACCTCGGCAGCACCGCGTCTCCCGGCGCCTTTTGGACTCCGAGGCGAGTCCCCAGCCAGCCCTGAAGAGGCGCCCCCAAACCCAGGGGCCGAGGGGCAGCCCCCCCCCACCACCTTGTCCCGGGGCAGCCCCGCCGCACCCCTCCTCCCCGGGGAGGGGGGGGCCGCGGCGCATCCTTCCTCCCGGTCCCGGGACTCCCGGCAGCTCTGCCGCATCCCCCGTCCCGGGACTCGCCGGCACCTCTCCCTCCCCGCTGCG